>NC_048598.1:111094522-111394522 GCF_003668045.3 Cricetulus griseus
TCTGCACACTTATAAGAAAATTGTAGTTAAGTTTTTAAGTCACTGACTAGATTAAACCATTGTGCTTATTTACTAACTTGAAAGACACTACTGTGAAAATGAAGTTTAGACAATACTTTTAGAAAAGCTCCTCTTACAAATTAACCAGTCAGTCAGTCTCCAGCTGTGGTTTTTAAAAAGTTCTTTCACATAGCATAAATGAATTCTTTCATATAAACTCTTACATTTGTATGAATACCTACATATTGTGTCAGTCAAGATCACATACTCACAGTAAGAAGATAGTTGGGAAAATATCTGGGAAAATAACTCAAAAAGTAAGAAAGACTTACTTCATTACATTAATCAGGTTCAAATCAGGATAAGTTGCCTTAGTTGCTACTACTTGTGTGATGTAAAACCCTTAGTGGTGAATAGGATATGGGGGTACAAACTTGTTCATATTATTATGCCAAGAAAATATAAAATAAAAATCCATTCATGATAAAAGGTTTAAAACAAAGTTATAGCCATCAAAATCACCTTCTTAATACCTGTGATTTCCAATTAGGCCCTAACTCCCAGTGGGCCATTCAGCTATGAACACACATACACACACACACACACACACACACACACACACACACACACACACACAAACATATGTTTTATTGACAACAGTCAGGAAAAGGAAATAGCATAGGTGTTATTCAAGAGAAGAATGTAAAAGGAAATTCTGGTACATTTCCACCATGCAATATTTCTCATCAGTTAAAAAAAAATCAAACCAAATCAAGTAAATAGAGAGTGTGTGTGTGTGTGTGTGTGTGTGTGTGTGTGTGTGTGTGTGTGTGTGTGTTTACAATGATAGCCAAGCTACAATCCATAGAACAAGAGAGATTAAGTATAAAGTAAGGAGTAGATAGGACAGAAATATCTCCCTAAGTAAGGGAAATAAAATGAATAGTTAAGGATATGTAAGGGGCAAGGGCAGACTGGAATGTGACAATCAAGTGGAGAGAGGAGTGAAAGGGGAGATGAGAGAAGGAACACTGGATAGTCAGCTAAAATTAAGTACCATGTAAATGGTAGTTTGGAAATATAATACAGTAAAAGCATCCTAAAATATATAGATACGTGAATGCTATCTTTATGAAATCACCAAAATAAATTAGAAGACAGAGTCCAAACTGGCCATTTTTTATCACCTAAAGAAGCTTCTAGTACGACAATGGGGCTATATAGAGTTGACATGTTGACCAAAGGGAACCTTCAAACAACTCAGGCTCTTGCCAAAACTAGAGGTTGTTCTCTATAAACTGACAGCAGGGCCCCATTGATGAAGATAATACCTGCACAACTCATTGAACATGGAGCAGTTGAACTTGTACCTACATAGAAACTTTACCCCTACATTTTTGTATATCTGATACAGGAATGTACTCTATGTCTTACCAAAGTATGAATGTAAATAGCAAGCCATCCACAAATCCTTTGATCAAAATAGTGAGCTCCTGTAAGAAATGCTAGTGTAAAAGTAGCAAAAGTAAACAAGGCATGTCTGATTTGTAAAACCCACTCCATAAGATGGAGTTCACAACCAGCACTATTTGAGTGACTGAGAAACTGACACTAAATAAATAGTCCATCGACCTAGGGTAAAACTAAATACTACTGCTCCAAACAAACAAACAAACAAAAAGTAGAAATAAGCAGTATAACCATATTTTAATACACTTGGATGACTGCCTTGCTTAGCTGTCAAAGAACTTTCTCCTTCAGAATTTAAGAACAAATACAGAGACCCACAGACAGACCTTATGCATGGAATGAGTGATCTTGGAACACGAAACACTATACAAGATGTCTACATCAAATTCCTCTCCTCAGGTATGCCATGGAAGAGGAGACAGAAAATTGTAAGAGCCTGAGGGTATATGTAGTGATATATTGTTGTTGATCTAATAAAGCTTGTCTGGAGATCAGAAAAGCAAAACAGCCAACCACCTGAGAGTTCTCACCTCTGTTCAGACCAAAGGGGAGATTCATTGAACCTCAGATAGCAACTGCAGAATGCACTGCTCCTCACCAAATCTCAGACTGCTGTCTGAGACTGCACTGAGCTTCTTATATTCTCTCTACTTATGGGATTAAAGGTGTGAACTCTGTTTCTCTTTTAGATTGCTTTAGGCTCGTGTTGTCCAGGGTGGCCTTGAACTCAAAGAGATCCATCTGCCCCTGTCTTCTGAGTACTGAGATTAAAGGTCTGTGCCACCACTGTTCTATGGCTGTAGATAGCTTTACATTCTGATCTCCAGGAAAACTTTATTAGATCATAAACAATTTGTCACAGAAGGAATGGACGATTCCCCCCAAAACATAGCCCTCTATACCAACACAATCAAAACACAGATGAACTCACAGAGACTCAGTCAACACGCACTGTGTGTACTAGATGGTGTTGTAGAGCTGAAAAGAGAAATGGAAGTATACCCCATCTCTCACCCAGAAGCAAACTCCAATTGCTAACCACTTGCAAATGAAAATTTAATGTCTTCCAAGATAGTTTCACAGGGGAAACAAACTACTATTTAATTTAGGCTTCATTTTTAGCAATAGACATATAGTGAGTTTCTATTCAGTTTTTTCTGTTCCCTGTTTCACAATGTCATATCAGGGCTTTATCACCACCACCACCACCAGCAAAAAATAATAGGGATTAATAATCACTTGGCAATAATATTCTTTAATATCAATGGACTTGATCCATAAATAAATATTCATGGGGTAACAAAATGATTGCAAAAACAGGATCTATCCTCCTGCTGCATAAAAGAAACACACCTCAACTTCAAAAACAGACATTACCTCAGAACAAATGGTTGGAAACAAATTTTCTAAGAAAATGCACCTGAGAATCAACCTGTCCTAATATCTAAAAAAATAAACTTCAAACTAAAGTTAATAAAAAGAGATGGAGAAGGACTATAGCATGCTCAAAGGACGATCCATAGTCCGTAAGGCTAAGATTTCTTTATTCAGATAAACACCATGTCCTGGCCCCTTAAGAATTGCCCCTGAATCATCTTTGACCTCCCCTGACCATGCCCTCACAGGCATGGCCAGGCACACCTGTAGGGGCTTCTGAGAGGCGGGGCTACAGTGTCTCCTTACAAAGGACAATTCGTATTTATCACACAAAATTACACCAAGATGATGTCTTAAATCTGAATATCTATGGCCCAATTGTAAGGGCAACCACATGGGAGCCAGGAAGACAATAGAGAGCAGGAAAAGGAATGAGAAGCAACAACAAAAGAAACATTCTGTTAGGAACATGGAATAATATGTTCAACTTCATTGATCATCAGAGACATTGAAACTAAATGGCCATACGTCATTATTTAATATGTATTTTTAATAAAAATAACTAATTTGAGATAATGTGAAGTAAAAAGGAACCTCAGGCAATGTTGATGAAAGTATGGGATATGTAATGACTCTGGGGACTGTTTGTCTTAAGAGTATAGCTAAGAATTTACACACACACACACACACACACACACACACACACACACACACACACACACATGCATTGACAGTAAGGTAAACATGTATCCAAATATGATTATATCACTTTATTTTTAAACAAATATATGAAAAGTACAATGATTAAAACCCCTGTTAAAATAAAACTACTTTAAGTAATCAAAATTGTGGGTACTGAGCAAGACATGAAATTTAATCTTTTAAGGCAATTAAAACAGGCAAAAGTAAAAGAAGAAATTATACAGACGACAAATGCATTTAAGAGAAATACTGGATGACAAAGAATAATGGTTAGTTTGTTGTTTTGTGAATTAACTAGGATGTTAAGAACATTCAGAGAAGAGAATGTTCTAGAACATGGTTGTGATTGCAGCATATTGAAATCTGTCTTTTTCCTTGAACTGAAACTTTGTGCATTTAAAATAAAAACTCAATGATCATCCTTAAAATTGGATGCATTGCCTTTTGTTCTTTCTTTTAGTTTGTCATTTGTGTGAGAGTGAAAAATATTAATGGAAAAGAATACAAAGCTTCTTTTTCAGTGTGAAAACCAGAGTATGAGGATTTACATAATAATATGGTCACATTTATTTTAAATGTTCAGTGATCAATTCTTTAAGATATTAAAAATACAGTATTACAGAATCTGTAGGTGAACATCATAGATATATAATATTTGTGAAAATAAATTAAAATGCATACATAAAAGTAAGCCATAAAAATGGTTGTGTAGTTCACTGTTAAAGTGCTTATTTTGCATACATGGGGACCTGAGATCTAATTCTCAGTATCTACTAAAAGAAAGAAATGGAGACTAACACCTGTAGTCTTAGAACTTAAGGGTGAACTGTCTGAGGCAGTGATTCTCAACCTCTGGATTTCAACCCCTTTGGGGTTCCACAGACCCTTTCACAGGGGTTGTATTTCAGATATCCTCCATATCAGATATTTACATGAAAATTTATAACAGTAGGAATATTACAGTTATGAAGTAGCAGCATGCTGCCGAAAAATCTTTTTGTACACTATGAGTGTGTCTTACTCTTATTGCCTAATAACAACCTGATTGGCTGGTATGCAGGCAGGAAGTATAAACAGGAAAACCAAGCTAAGTTCTCTGGGAAGGAGGAGGACAGAGGAGCTGCCAACAAGATGTAGGATTAGTCGGACACACAACATGGGATAGAGGTAAAAGCTAGGAGCTTTGGGGGTAGCACATAGATTAGTAGAAATGTATTAAATTGTAAGAGCTAGTTAATAACGAGACTGAACTATGGGATGATCATTTATAATTTATATTAAGTCTCTGAGTCACTTATTTTGGAAGCCAATGCCAGTTATTTGGGAGCATGCAGTTGGGACAGTAAAACTTCAACTCCAAGTGGTAGCCAACGTCAGACCACAATTTCCTAATAAACCAGGAAAAGCAGACTGGGCACTGGTGGAGCACACCTTTAATCCCAGCACTAGGGAGGCAGAGAAAGATGTATTTCTGTGAGTTTGAAATGAGCCTGATCTACAATGTGAGTTCCAGGACAGGCTCCAAAGTTAGTCAGAGAAAACCTGTCTCACCACACTCCAACACACACACAAAGCACACACACAACAATGTAATCAACAAGGCTTCTTGGTCACCACCTCTTCTCTAGTAGGTTCTGTTTGATAGCAACAGAAGCATGGCTCCTTTAATCCATAGTTCATGCCTGTAACAGGGTCAAGGCTCTAATGGGGTGTCCTGCTACCGAACACTTAAATAGGGTTCATGAGCAGAGGACAGCATGCTACTTTGTGGCATTATGGACCCAAAGACTACCCAGAGTTGGGGCAGTAAATATGGCTCTAATGCTGGTAACTCTACTATGAAGCTAGGCTGTCAGGGAGCCAAGTGGGGAAGAGGCAGCCACCAAAGCCTCTGCTTTGGTCCTGGCCACACTGCTTAACAGTTTCAAGGCTCATGGGGTCAGAAAATGATTGCAGATTTACAATAGAGATTCAGATGGCTAAAACTCTAAATAGGTTACAAGGAGTTTATACATAGGTTTTCAAGAGAAAAGAGAACATATAGACAGTCTTAAAAAAAAAGAAATGTACAGTTTAAAAACCATAAAGGAAATTCACTAAAAAGGGAGTAAAATAATATGAATTAAATAATCCAGGTAAAGATGGAAAATACACAGAGAGGATGGGTCCCCTAGGTTATTGTGTTGTCTTTCAATTTTTGGCTGCTAAGAGACATTGGATTATAAAGGAACTAGAGGAAACCAACCTGTATTTTTTTTTATTTTTTTCAGACTTTTTTATTTGAATTAGAAACAAGATTGTTTTACATGTCAATCCTAGTTCCCTCTCCCACCCCTCCTCCCCTGTCACCTCCCCCAACTAAAACCATACCTATCACATATCCTTTCTGCTCCCCAGAGAGAGTGAGGACTTCCATGGGGGAGGATCATCAGAGTCTATCATATCTTTTGGGATAGGTCCTAGGCCCACCCCTGTGTGTCTTGCCAACCTATATATTTTTTAAAATATATTTTAACTGTTCATCTCAGTGTCTGTGCTACTGGTGTTATGTTCAGGAAGTGGTCTCCTGAGCCAATTAGTACAAGGGTACCTCCCTCTTTCTCTTCTAATAGGCTCAGTGTGGCTGGATTTATGTTGAGGTCTTTGATCCATTTGGACTTAAGTTTTGTGCATGGTGATAGAAAATGATTTATCTGCAATCTTCTACATGTCCAAATTCAGTTATGTCAGCAACATTTGTTGAAGATGCTTTCTTTTTTCCATTGCATAAATTTATCTTCTTTGTCAAAAATCAGGTGTTTGCAGGTGTGTGGATTAATAACAGGGGTTTCAATTAGATTCCATTGGTCTACCTGTTTGTTTTGGGCCAGTACCAAGCTGTTTTCATTACTATAACTCTATAGTAGAGTTTGAAGTCAGGGATGGTGATGACCTCCTGAAACTGAGAAGCATCTGTAAGGCAAAGTACAGAGTCAACAAGACAAATAGGCAACCTACCAAATGGTAAAAGATCTTCACCAACTCCACATCTGACAGAGGCCTGATTTCCGCAATATACATAGATCTCAAGAAGCTAGTCACCAAAACACCAAATAATCCAATTAGAAAGTGGGGTACAAAACTAAATAGAGAATTCTAAATAGAGAAATCTAGAATGGCTGAAAGACACTGAAGAAATTGCTCAGCATCCTTAGCCATCAGGGAAATGTAAATCAAAACAACTCTAGATACCATCTTATTCCTGTGAGAATGGTTAAAATCAAAAACACCAAAATTTATGTTGAGGGGAATGCTCCTCCATTGCTACTGGGAGTGCAAATTTTTACAGCCACTTGGGAATTTGATATGGCAGTTCCTCAGGAAATGGGAATCAGTCTACCTTAAGATCTAGCAATTCCACTCTTAGACATACACCCAAAGGATACACATTCATACAACAAGGACATCTGTTCAACTATGTTCATAGCAACATTATTTATAGTAGCCAGAACATGGAAGAATGGATAAAGAAAATGTGGTGCATTTACACAACTGAGTACTACTGAGCAGAAAAAAATAAAAACATAAACAATGAAATCTTGAAATTATTAAGCAAATGGATGGAACTAGAAGAAACCATCATTAGTAACGTTACCCAGTCACAGAAAGACAAATATGGTATGTGCTCACTCATATATGGATATTAGACATAGAGCAAAGGAAGCATCCTACAATCCTCAACTCCAGGAAAGCTAGGAAACAAGGAGTATCTTAACAGAGACATACATGGTCCCCCAGAGAAGGGGAAAGGGACAAGATCTCCTAAGCAAATTGGGAGCACAGGGGAAGGGAGGAGCGAGGTAGGAAAAACATAAAGGGATAAGGTGAGGGGTAGGAGAACATTAGGCATCATAAAGACTGAATTGGGGGAAGAATAGAAGAGAACAAGAAAAGAGATACCTTAGTAGAGAGAATCATTATAAGGTTTAAAGAGAAATCTGGCACTAGGGAAATGTCCAGAGATCCACACAGATGACTCCAACTAAGAATCTAAGCAAAAGTGGTGAGGCTACCTTAAATGCCCTTCTCCTATAACAAGATTGATGACAAACTTTAAATGCCATCCTAGAGCCTTCATCCAGTAGCTGATAGAAGCAGAAGCAGACACCCACAGATAAGCACTGAGTCGAACTCCTGGAATCCATTTGTAGAGAGGGAGGAGTGATGAGCAAAGCGGTCAAGACCATGCTGGAGAAACCCACAGAAACAGCTGACCTGATCAAGTAGTAGCACACAGACCCCAGTCATAAAGCTGGGGAAACAGCATTGGACCAAACAAATGTGGTATGACAGATTGAAAAGAAGTCATTATAGAGTTGTCCTCACAAGAGCAAAGAAGAAGATACCATTTGAGATGTTAAACTTGGAATATTAATATACAATAAACATAAGACAAAGGTCTAATTGTTGTATAATGAGCAGCTAAGGTAGATTAAAAGTCAAGGGATCTGACACAAAGGTTCAGAGATGGTTAGAAGAACACAATGTTTGTAAAGATGCATAGCCCAAAAGAGCACTATCAAATTGTACCAACTCAACAAATCACAAAGACTTATGCTTCCACCAGGCTTGCTGCGTGCCATCTATAAAGCATTCACTAATACATTTAACTTTTCAATGTTGTTTGGTTTTTCTACAAATGAGGTTAAACATTCATATTTTCCTATATTACTTTCAGATTTAAATTTTACATATCAAAAATGACTCAGTTATCAATATAAAATCCAGGATTTTGATGAATATTAAATGAATACACATTGGGCAGAACAATTCACACAATAAGGTTAGGTGTAAGTGTCAGTTAGGAGGCCTGGGCAGTCTATGGGACCTCTGACAGGGTCACACGTGTTTATCAATAGTGCACAAATAGACTTTGGGAGCCCATTCTCCATGGAGGGCTACTCTCCCAGCCTAGGTACACTGGGGAAGGTCTAGTCCCTGTCCCAAATGACTTGACAGACTTTGATGATCCCTCAGGGAATTCCTCACCCTCCCTAGGGAGTGGATGGGTGTTGGGATGGGAGGGTCAATGGGAGGCATAGGAGGATGGGAGGGAAAGTGAACTGGGATTGATATGTAAAGCAAGATGTTTTTCTAATTTAAATAAAATATATCTTGACTTCAAAATTTAACCCAAAATATATTTTACTTTAGGGGAGATTTTATGCTTTTATTTTCACAGGAGATGAGAAGGTATAAATTCATCCCACATTTAAAAAAATCAGGTTTGATTGAGGAATACATCCTGAAATGCTGACTATTAATATATAGTAGAAATAACATTAATCAAACACTTTATCAGTAGCTCTGTGTTTTTGAATGATCTACTGCATTTAAAAAATTTATATAAGTAACTACATCAAAGTTTTACTTGAATGAAGCATGGTGGGTATTGAGGAAATAAAATAGATTCAACAATGGGGAAATGAGAAAAATTTCCTAGTAATAAAGTTGTTAATTCGTTGAAAAATTAGTAAAGCTAGCAGCTAGAGTTAAAATTCACTTTAAAATTTGAAGAATTAATGAGTTTACTGCTTTGATGAAGAAGCTCCAGAATTTTAAATTATGGAGTAAGACCATGTACTCTCACATAGCTTTAGCTACAGATTACTCCTTGATTTCCATGTAAAGTGTGCAGCAATGCCAAATGTAATCATCCTCCAATTCAGGAACAGATTTCATGTCATATGCCTTCACTTACTATCATTGTTCACTTATAATTTGTCAGGTGGCTGTCACATGTTGAAAGCTGTCTCTGTCTTCTCTTTTGTGCCATGCATGTAATTCAGATTTATGTAATTACTGTCTTTTACCAGGACAATCTCAGTATGTACAATTTAGAAACTGCCTTTTTGCCTTAAGATTAGATATCATATTGAAATCATCTTCCAAGATTACCAGTTAAGAAAAAGAACTTTTGCTATCTTCTTAGTTGTTTCCTCAAAGATGCAATATTTTTATGTTTGCTTACTACAAGTTTAATAATGTGTAGAACAAAAGTAAATTAAACATTTCTTTTAGCCCATTAACTTTTTTTTCAGAAGTGCCTTATTCCATTTCCAATTTATTGTATTAGAAACAGATTAAAGATAGAGCATTTCTGATTATTCTGTTGGCATAAGCAAATTTTACTATCTACATTTGTTTCAAAATTGTCCTAACCTTATTGTGTGAATTGTTCTGCCAAATGTATATTCATTTAATATTCATCAAAATCCTGGATTTTATATTGATAACTGAGTCACTTTTTTGCTATGTAAAATTTAAATCTGAAAGTAATATAGGAAAATGTGAATTTTTACCCTAATTTTCAGTAAAACTAAACAACATTGAAAAGTTAAGTGTATTAGTGAATGCTTTAAGATGGCATGCAGCAAGCCTGGTGGAAATGTAAGTCTGTGTGATTTGTTGATGTGGTAAAGTTCACAGTTCTCTTGTGGGCTATGCATCTTTACAAACATTATGTTCTTCTAACCATCTCTGAAGCTTTATGTCAGATCCCTTGACTTTTAATCTACCTTAGCTGCTCATTATATAACAATTAGATCTTTGCCTTATGTTTATTAAGTATTAATATCCTGTGTTTAACATCTCAAATGGTATCTTCTTCTCTGCTCTTGTGAGGACAACTCTATAATGACTTCTTTTCAATCTGCTGTACATCATTGAGTCACCAGGAAATTGTTGTGAATGCTGAGGGTTGTCTGACGAGAGTCCACCATAGAGTTAAAGGGCAAAATATGTCCTGTCAAATTATCACTAAGTAAAACTACAGTTGGTGGTAGAGGTGGGTTTGTCTAGAGAAAGGTGTGACCTTGAATAAGCCCTTTCTTTGTAGAAAAATATAATCTTGAATGTTTCAAATACTACAGATTCTTATATAGAACATCTACATGACTGATATTTAATAAATATTTAATAAAAGCCTACAAAGCCATTTCCACCAATAATATCTCTGATATGCCCATTTAAGTTATAAACTCTTATCTGTTGGGGGCCATCTAAGTGGCTTCGCAGCTTCATCTTGGTATAAGGTCAAAGAGATGACAACTATCCTTACTCTTCCGAAGTTAAAGTCATAAGACTTAAAGGTCTTGACTACTGTGGGATGTTTGGTATTAGGTGTGGATGTCTTATGTAAATACTAAGAGACTTGCTCTGAGGTGTGGTTACTCTTAACCTTCAAGGCCAGATAATGAGAGATTTAGTCTAAGGCCTGGTTACCAAAAGTTTGTAGATTTAATAAATAAGTTCTGTTTCTTCCTTGTATCTTGAGAAAGAACTCTTTTGCCATGTTCCCCTTTTTAGTTGGGGTTTTTAAGAATGTTGAGGATAAACTTGGGGCATCCAGTATCCACTGGATTGCCCTTCTGACTATATTCTGTGTCGTGGCCTGGCCTGCCTCAGCTTTAACCCACGACAGCCATGAGGTTCTACCTGAGTGGGGAGGTGTGAACTTGGAAGATTCCAGGAACGCAACGACGATAAAGACAGGCATCTTGTCATCTTCAGAGAGCTCTCAGTTCCATGTTGTGGAACTAGAGCCATTCCTTTATTAATCATCTTTTCTAGTGTTCCTTAACCACCATGCTAACACTAGGAGGCAACCATTTCTCCCTTTGTTCTCCTCTCTCCCTCTGGCCCTTGCCTGCTTCATTCCTCTCCTTCTGTCCTCATGCATTACTCACATATCTCTAGCCCTCTGCCCAGGTGAGGGCCTATTCAGATGCTTACGCCCATACAGATGTAAAATAAGAGGCATATTACCCTCAGGCCAGGTAAAGTTACAGCCTGGTGTTAATTAACAATACAATGGTGACTCGGAGTTTCCTGGCACCATCACTGTTTATGTCAGCCAGGGCCTGAACCCAGAATATTCCATAACAGGGATATTTGGTCCCCCACAATTCTGTGTCCCTGCCTTTTCCTTAGCATCTTTTCCTGCCCTTTCTCAATGCACACTCCCCCTCTCAGGTACAAATGAGGCAAGTCAGGTGGATCCCACCAAGGCCCCACAAAGATGGGTTACAACACTTATCTAGACTATGTCAGATGAATTGACAAAATGATGAAAGTGAATCATCTAGTCACTGGGAAGCTGCTAAAGTGCCTCACATACTGCTCCTGGGGACTTTCTAAATGTGGGGTGGAATATAGCTCCTTACAGAGGAGTTTGGCTCAGGGTAAACACAGCTGGGAAATCCCATTAGAAAGTTCTAACTGTGAACACTAGAGAGTGAAATCCTTCTTCCCACATAAAATACTGAGATTTGTGCCAGCACTTCATAAAATCTCTAAGTGACATTTTAATTGTTAAGATTTTTCACAGGCAGATTCATGTTCTTTTAGATTTTTTCTTTTTGAGAATTAAAAGGGGAAGAAAAAAAAATCACCTACAGATTACAAAGAATCTTCAGTTAAATATTCTGCTTTTAATGGGTGTTGTTACTGAAAAGTACCAGACTTCACTTTTGAGCACAGGATCATCTTTACACTTTGATGAATAATATTACTCAACTTTGAAACTAAATGTGTGGTCTTCAAGGAACTGGGTCTCTTCGTTGACCAACACTATCCTCCTGAGAATGTTAATGAGAGATGACAGCAGAATTACCTTATGTGAAAACCATTCCTAGATATTTCAAATGTCAAATATGATTATGAAGCATTGTTAGCAACTATTAATTATTGGAAGTATCTGAAAATATGTTCATTTTCTTGGACAGCCATCCACAGACCAATAATTGCTCATAAAACAACAACAACAACAACAAACAAAGATCAAGCTTCAGGTATTGATTGACAAGTACCTGTTTTTACTGAAGTCTCTAGTGAAAGACTGTCTGGCTTTCTTTTCACTCCTGGTGTTTGCTAGCAACCTCTGGTCTTCAGATAAAGCACTTCAATATCTTGTCATGATTTAGTCTAAATATGTATGTCCTCAAAAATTCATTTTTTGAAATCTAATGCCTAATAGTATCATAGTAGCAATTCAGACATTTATTAAGTCATTAAATCATGAAAGAGAAGCATCACAAAGAGGACCAATTCCCTTACAAGGCTTAGAGCCTGAAATTTTTGCAGCAGTGAAACTCACCTCTTCAAGGAAAAGTATCTCAGTAGTTACCAACCTAACAACTTGAACTTTGTCTTCTTAGTCTCTAGTACGGTTTGAAATAAATTTTCTGCTTATAATGAAGACCCCCGCCCCTGAGCTCTCTCTTAAGTTTGCCTCCTCCGGTCGGCGGCTGGCGGGGCGTGCGGTGGATGCTTCCTCTTCTGCACTTCCCGATCCCCACCTCCGCCGGCCTTTACTTCCCCGCCGCCGCCGCGCGAGGCCGCCCTGCCGGGCCCAGGACGCAAGCCGGGACCAGCCAGCAACCCATGAGCACAGAACGGCTTAGCTCTCTCTCTCTCTCTCTCTCTCTCTCTCTCTCTCTCTCTTCTCTCTCCTCACACACACTCGGTGACACTCCCGTACGCCCACGCCTGGCCGCCGACTCCCCCCCAAGCCGGTTCACCCCGTGGGGCTCGCGCCCCTGGCCCGCCCGCCTGGCACCGCGCCCCAGGGCTGGGGCCGAGCAAGGAGCCCGCGAGGCGGCGAGAGTGCCCCCCCTGCGCCCCCGCCTGATGGGGAACGCTCCGTCCCAAGGTCAGCCATCTGGACACGGAGGAAGATAAGTAGAGCCAAGGCCGTTTTGCCTGATTATTAGACCTTGAGAAAATGCTGATTTGAAATAACTCTGTACCTCATTAAATTGTCCAATAGAATCTCTGTAACTATGCTTTTTGCTTCTGTACTGTGCTTTTCTTCTATATAAGGACCCCTCTTCCTTGGCTCGGCGCGCTTGGCCCCACAGAAGCTAAGTCGTCCTGGGTACTCATGTATCCAATAAAACCTCTTGCGGTTTGCATCCAAGTCCGTGGTCTCACTGATTCCTGGGTTCGGGTCTCCTTCTGCGAAAGTACCTCTTCTGGGGTCTTTCAATAAGATATTAAGATCAATACATTTTGTTATCACATGACAAATGGGCCACCACTTCCCTTCACAATTAACCTGAATCTTTCCCCTATGTTTCTATATTTCTAGCTTTTCATTCTTGCAAGTTTATTATTCACTTGAAAGGCCAGGATAAAGAAGACCCCCTCAGCAGACAAAATAAGGCCTAGGATATAGGGTGGCTAGCTGGTTCAGCAACTCTGTTCCAGGAAAAGGCTAGCCATAAAATGTTAGATTAGAATCTTACAATGGTAAGGAATAGGGAGTTTCCCCTTGTGTTTTCCCTCAGGACCCTTTGTTAGATCCCCGGAAAACTCAAGTATCCGCGGTCCCAGGCCACGTTCACGGTCACCCCAATCACCAGGCGGATTCGAGAGCTTGCTGCAAACTGCACGAGGCTTTATTGTAATTTAACGAGCTAACCCCATGTTAGTTCCGGTCTTTCACCCACCCGCCATGGTGGATGGCTAGAAAAGATGGCTCCTAGGGCCTCCCAAGAGATCTTATAGGACAGCGTAAGGGGAATGTCTAGGGGTACGCACAGGCTCACGATTGGTGTGCCTCCAGGCTTGGAGGGCTTGCCCTGTGTTGATTGGTCACCTGGTTGTTATGGCCCATAGGCCATCCCAGGGTGGTTGCTATACTTTGTGTGTCATTGCTGTGCGCTTGTCCATAAAGCACACCCAGGGTCGTAAAGCATAGCGCCACCAGCTAACTTCTGATTGGTTCTTTGTCACGAGGCAGGCATCTGACTTTCTAGTGTCTAGGACAAGGTCATAGAAACACATGTTCGGCCGTTATGGCCGCCAAAAGGGAAGCTGGTCCCTTCACCTTCACTGGTATTCTTGGTATTTTGGGTTGGGGTTTCTTTCCTCACTGGTATTCTTGGTATTTTGGGTTGTGGTTTCTTTCTTTAAAAACCCCTATTCCCAGTCATTCGGGGTTGAAACTCCTCTACCCCTGCGTGGGATATGAGTCTTGGCCCCAGCGCGCTGGCTCCTGTCAATAAACCTTGTGCGATTGCAGCAAGGACAGTCTCTCGTGAGTACTTGGGGGGTCGCGTCATCCCGAGACTTGAATGAGGATCTTCCCTTTCGGGGGTAGGCCTTACACACTGAAATAGAATTTATAACCAAAATATTTTAGTATTTTATTCTTGACTTGATGAACTCTGCATATTCCTTATTTCAAAATAAGTTCATGTTCACTGGGACATCTTTTAATTTCATTTCACAACATACCAACTGCAGTTCCCCTCCCTCCCCCCATCCTTTCTACCTTCCCCCAACTCACCCACAGTCACTCCTCAGAAAAGGAAAGACCTCCCATTGGGATTCAGCAAAGACTGGCACATTCAGTTGAGGCAGGGCCAAGCCTGGTACTTTGCAACCCTAAGGAAATTAATTTGCTTCCTCTTCTTCTTCATCCCCAAACCAAGCACAACTTAATCTTTAATCTTTTTTTAAAATTTATTTTATTAGTACTAATTAGGAATAAACTTGCTTCACATGTGAATCCCTTCTCCCTCTCCCTCCCCTACCCCCAACCCTCCCCCAACCCCGCACCTGCCACTCCACCCCATCCACCCTCCACTCCATCAAGGTAGGGCCCTTGATGGTGGCTCCCCAAAGTCCACCACATGATCCTAGACCAGGCCTAGGCCCTCTCCAATGTGTACAGGCCAAGAGTACATCCCTTCACTTAATCTTTTAACTTAGTATTTCCCCCTTTTTTCCATTTTGTTTCTGTTCTCTTATCCTTTTCCTATTTTTTAAAGTTGGGGTATGAAATAATAAGCACATAATAGTTTTGTTTGCCTTCACCCCCTGCTGATTTCCCCAGCTCCCATGTCCCTCCCTGATTAATGTCTCATACCTACATTATAACTACTTGAGTATACCTCAGTTCCTAACCATTTTGCTAAGCCTAAAATCTATAATTATCCACACTAACATTTAGCTCTTCAAAAAAATTGTAAGGGGAGGGGGGGAAGGGAGTGGGAACTTGGATTGACATGTAAAACAATCTTGTTTCTAATTCAAATTAAAAAAAGGAAATATAAAAATGAATAAGCTAGCCATGGCTTTCTTTTGTATCCTTCTTTTAAAAATAATAAATAAAAAGGAGTACCAATCAAAACTGGAAAAAAATGTTTTACCTGATCTTATTAACAGCTGAGGCCTTATTGAAAGTGTATGTTACTTTAACAATGTATCATTTTTGCCTTTTATTGAATGAAGCTTTCAGTGCTTTACATTCATCAGGAAGACAAGAGAACAACAGAATATTTGGACTGGGGGTAGAAGTGAGGCCTGATTGATTATTCAAAGGAGTACATGGCTCAGATAAAAGGTCAGCTTAACTCAAAACAATTACACCATTTCTTTTCACAGCCTTCATGTTTTATTGCTGGTGGTAAAGGGGTGACATGAAATTATGAAGATGTCAGGAATGTGCAGATTTTGTAATTAAGCCACTTGCTTGTTTGTCGAGTCCAGCTATATTTTTGGAGGATAAATAGTTTAAAAGACAGGGAAGACTGGTTTTAAACAAAAGTTTGCATTGCTTGAGATCCTCATCATTCATTTTTAAGATTTATTTAATCCCTTCTTTTGTATAGTTCACTGTGCAAAGTGGTGGTCTCCATTCTAATTATTCCTGTTTCTTTCAATAAAAACTCCGTTGCTTTACCCTTTGTTTTCTTCAAATACTAAATCACTTTCTCCTTTCTCCATTACTCCACATTAAGATGTCCATGAAGTTTGATAATCATGTAAATAATTTGTGTTATTATTGAACTCAAATTTCAAATTTAAAAGAGTTATAATGAAATTAATTCACCATGAAAAGTTGATTCTGAACAAATTTGAAAACACCAGGTTAAGTGATCTTTGCAAAATGAAGAATCATTTCATGAATGAAAGGTTCAGGCATTATGCTGGCCTGCCCCTGTTAACCTGGTGGAACAGGCAGTACCCTGGTCAGTCCAAGGTTCCATGGGAACTAGGTCTGCACGCAGATACAGAGGACCCCTTTAAAAGATAGGCCAATGTCCATTTACGCTCTCTGTTCCCTCTCCCTGTTTCCTCCCTCTATTTCCTCTCAGCTTCCTTTCTACTCAACTTTCTCACCTATGTGCTCTCTCTATGGCAACCAATCATGGCGGTCAGCCATTTATCCCTGTTCCTCTTCTTAGTCTCCCCATTCTGCCGGGCCTTATAATAAACTTATAGTCTTATGTCTCATATCTCAGAATTTCTCTTTTCTTCTTTTTAAACAAAAGATTAACAATGAAGTTATATCAAATACTTTTCCTAGAGTAAGCACATTGAATTTTTATGTCCTTGAAAGGCATTTATAAAAATATCCAGTAATTACCATGTGGTGAAGTTATGATAAAAGACCTATTTCCAGTAGTCATTACTTTGATTACAAATTATAATTCAGTGTCTACTTTAAAATAATACTTTAAATCACCAAACTGCAAACAATCAACTATAAAAGAGAAGTCAAGATTTTGAAGGTCACAAAATTCTGAGTTAGATACATGAATCCAATTTCTATTTTTCTGCTATTTATGAGAATGGAAGTTTTTATCAGAGCACCATAACTTCACTGGGGCTTAGAATTAATGATCTAATAAAGTTGGAAGTATATGGGCCTTTTGTAAGGGCAAATAGAAACTGATCTGTAGGAGAGAGAGATAGACAAAATGAGAAATTACATTTTAATTACTACAGATTTCTTAGATGCAATGGATGAGGAAGAAGTACATTGATACAAAAAACCCTGCATATTTAAAAATTCTCTAATACTGAGTGTTAGAGAATAGTTGCATCCTAAAGACGATTATATAAAATGAAATGATACAGTAAAGCAAAACAAAAAACAAAAAACAAAAACAGCAAAGTAAAGGCTCAGTGGATTCTATTTTTTCTTCTAATCTTCCTTTAAAATAATGTTTCTAGAGTTACTTGACAGTTCTGAGTTACAAATAATTTTCTATAAAGATCTATTTTATTTTTAAAGCTTTTTGGGAGTAATTGCAGAGATGTGAATTTCTGTTGCAGGTAGTAAGAAATGGACTGAGAGAAGATGAGAAACCATTCAGTTACATAATTGACAAACATGGAACATCTGAAATCTGATGCAGTGGCTGGTCACCCTAGTCCTTACATGAGTGAATCTCACACAAGTGAAAACTGTCTCCCCCAACCCCAGGTATTCATGTTTACATCTTTTATATCATATCAGCTAAATTTCTCCTAGACCAAACATTCCCTTTTCTAAAGCTAATAGCATTTAATGATTAACTAGAAAAGAGTATTAATAGCTGGCTTCATCACTTGAGACATCAATAAATAATACAATTTCACAAAACTAAAATGTTATCCTTTTCCTTTAAAAGTGAGAATTCTAGATGTCAGAAGGAATCCGTGTTTGTATCACAACATCTGAAAGTTCAGCAGAAGCTATGCAATTCTGTTTTGGATAAGGAAGGATAATCATGAGATTTATCCTGATCTAACTCCAAGACAGTCTGATTTTGCATAATTACACAGGATGGAACTAGGGGACATAACATGCTCTTTTACCATTTGGTTACTGCTCAAATATCAAACAGACAAATATTTCTATACAGTATATGTGGACAATTCTTCCATTGTCTGATTTCAGAAAATTGTGTGTCCTGTAGTGTTAAAATCATTGTCTGGCTTTAGTGTGGCCTGGCATGGTACAGGATGCTGAGAACAATCAGAACTTTTATGGACCAGAGAATGAAACATTAGACAATAAAACATGGAAATAACACCAGTGACAAAATTAGAGAACCACATTCTAACTGAGCAGAAAATAGCTCTCTGATATGAGGAGAAACTACAGTGCTAAAGAAAAAAAAATACTCTCTTTCTTTTCAACTCAAAAAGGTAAAGCCCCAGAATCGTGTGTTCATCAACAGAATCTCAAACAGCATATTAGAAAGAAAAGGCGGCTTCCTTCCCTTTCTGCTAACCTGATCCATAACAAGTTGAGTGACCTCTGCTCTTACCCAACTCCTGTCCAAAGCCCCATTCACCTCGATCTCTCTGGGCCTGCTCCTGTTTGGGGTAGACACGCCCAGGTGGGGAGGAGCTCCCTGAATCTGGAAACACACCACTCTTCCTTCCTTTCTGTCGACCTGATCCATAATGAGGTGAGCAACCCTCAGCTCTTACCCAACTCCTGTCTAAAGCAACATTCACCCAGATCTCTCTGGTCCTGTGCCTGCTTGAAGTACCCCTACCCAGACAGGGAGGAACTCCCTGAGTCTGGAAGCACCCCACTCTTCCTTCCCTTTCCAACGACCAGACCCCTACTGAGACCTAACTCCTTCAGAGTGAGGAGAATACCAGGAGACACAAGATCATCCAGAGTTGTGGACATTGAATCCCTGGCCCCCACACACCACTTGGTCACAAGAGGAGATAGAGAGACCCCACCTGCACCCACTGGAAGAAGATATGGGAAGAAGACAGAATAAGAACTCACTCAACAACAGAAAGACAAACATGACACCACCAGAATCTAGGGACTCTACTCCAGCAAGATCTGAAAAGCGCAACACAGAGCATGAAGATGACATGGACCTCAAAATTATCTCAGCAAGATGATAGAGACCTTTAAAGAGGAAACAAGAAAATCCCTTAAAGAAATAGAAGAAAAAGCAAGCAAAAAATTACACAAAATGGAGGAAAACACAAACCAAAAATTCGAGAAATAAAAAAATCTCTTAAAGAATCTAAAGAAACCCAAGAAAAAAACAACCAAACAAGGAAGGAAGCTCTTGAAACAGTTCAAAGCATGAAAGCTGAAATAGACACAATAAAGAAATCACAGAATGAGGCGATGCTGGAAATGGAAAGGCTGGATAAATGATCAGGAACTAAAGACGTGAGTATAACTAATAGATTTCAAGAGATGGAAGAGAGAATCTCAGTTATTGAAGACTCGCTAGAAGATATACATTCATCAACCAAAGAAAACCTGAAGTCCAACAAATCCCTAACACAAAATATCCAGGAAATATGGGACACCATTAAAAGACCAAACCTAAGAATAATAGGTATAGAAGAAGGTGAAGAAACACTGCTCAAAAGTACAGAAAACATATTCAACAAAATCATAGAAGAAAGCTTCCTCAACCTACAGAAGGATATGCCTGTGAAAGTACAAGAAGCTTACAGAACACGAAACAGAACAGACAACAAAAAGATGTCCCTCTGACACATAATAATCAAAATACCAAATCTACAGAATAAAGAGAAAATATTAAGAGCAGCAAAGAAAAAAGGCCAAAAACATATAAAGGCAAACCAATCAGAATCACACCCAACTTCTCAATGGAAACTCTGAAAACCAGAAGGTCTTGGATAGATACCCTACAAGCACTAAGGGAGCATGGATGACAACCCAGACTACTGTACCCAGCAAAACTTTCAATCACTATAGATGGAGAAAACAAGATATTCCATGACAAAAACAGATTTAAACAATACATATCCACAAATCGAGCACTACAGAAGGTTCTGGAAGGAAAACTCCAACCCAACGAACATAACTACACTCACAAAAACACAAGCAATAGATAATCTAATTTTACCAAACACAAAAAGAAACAGGAGGGCAAAATCCACACGCAATGACAACACCAACAGTAAATCCAAAACAAACAAGAACCAAGGAACAAAGGACATTTATATCCCTAAATGTCAATGGTCTTAACGTGCACATAAAAAGATATAGGCTATCAGAATGGATACGAAGACAGAATCTATCCTTCTGCTGTTTACAAGAAACACACCTCAACTTCAAAGACAGGTGATACCTCAGAGTAAAAGGATGGGAAAAGATTTTCCAATCAAATGGGTTCAAGAAACAACCTGGTGTAGCAATCCTAATATCTAACAAATTAGATTTTAAACTAGAATCTATCAAAAGAGATGAAGAAGGTCATTTCATACTCATCACAGGAAAAGTCCATCAAGATGAAGTCTCAATCCTGAAATCTATGCCCCAAATATGAAGGCAACCAAACTTGTAAAAGAAACATTACTAAAGCTCAAACCACACATAAAACCACACATAAAACCACACGCACTTATAGTAGGAGACTTCAACACCCCTAATACACTAGACAGGACCACCAGGCAGGAACTTAACAAAGAAACAAAGGATCTTACAGAAGTTATGACCCAATTGAGTTTAACAGATATCGATAGAACATTGCATCCAAACAGAAGAGAATATACCTTCTTCTCAATGCCACATGGAATCTTCTCTAAAATTGGCCACATAGTTGGCAGCAAAGCAAACCTCCACAGTTACAAAAGAATTGAAGCAACCCTCTGTATCTCATCAGACCACCATGCATTAAGGCTAGAATTCAACAGCAATACAAATTGCAGAAAACCTACATATGCATGGAAAATGAATAACACCCAATTGCACCATTCCTGGGTTGAGGAAAAAATAAAAAAAGACTTTCTAGAATTTAAGGAGAATGTAAACACAACATACCAAACTTATGGGACACTCTGAAAGCAGTGCTAAGAGGGAAGTTCATAGCACTAAGTGCCCACATGATGAAACTGGAGAAAAGTCACATTAGAGAATTGACAGAACAACTGAAAACTTTAGAGAAAAAAAAAGCAAACTCACCAAGGAGTAGACGCCAGGAAATAATCAACCTGAGGGCCGAAATCAACAAAGTAGAAACTAGGAAAACAGGACAAAGAATCAATGAAACAAAGAGTTGGTTCTTTGAGAAGATCAACAAGATAGAAAAACTTCTAGCTAAACTAACCAAAAGGCAGAGAGAGAGCATGCTAATTAACAAAATCAGAAACAAAAAGGGGGATATAATAATGGACACTGAGGAAATCCAGAGAATCTTCAGGTCATACTTTGAAAACCTGTACTCCACAACATTCGAAAATTTAAAGGAAATGGACAGTTTTCTGGATAAATATCACTTACTAAAATTAAACCAAGATCAGATAAACAGTTTAAATCGACCTTTAACCCCTAATGAAATAGAAGCAGTCATCAAAAGCCTCCCAACCAAAAAAAGCCCAGGGCCAGATGGCTTCACTGCAGAATTCTACCAGAAATTCAAACAAGTGCTAATTCCAGTACTCCTCAAACTTTTCCGCACAATAGAAGCAGATGGGATATTGCCAAACTCTTTCTACGAGTCTACAATCACTTTGATACTCAAGTCACACAAAGATATGACTAAGAAAGAGAACTATAGACTGATATCCCTCATAAACATCGATGCTAAAACACTCAATAAAATATTGGCAAATTGAATCCAAGAACATATCAGAAAAATCATCCAACATGATCAAGTAGGCTTCATCCCATGGATGCAAGGATGGTTTAACATACGAAAATCCATCAATATAATCCACCATATAAACAAACTAAAAAAGAAAAAAAAACATGATCATCTCACTAGATGCTGAAAAAGCCTATGACAAAATTCAACATCCCTTCATGATAAAGATATTGAAGAGAACAGGAAAAATAGGAACATATCTAAACATGATAAACGCAATATACACCAAACCAATAACCAACATCAAACTAAATGGAGAGAAACTCAAACGTTTCCTCTAAAATCTGGAACAAGACAAGGCTGTCCACTCTCTCCATACCTCTTCAATATTTTTCTTGAAGATCTAGCTAGAGCAATAAGAAAAGAAAAGGGGATCAAAGGGATACAAATTGGAAAGGAAAAAGTCAAACTTTCACTATTTGCAGATGACATGATAGTCTACATTAGTGTCCCAATAAACTCTACCAGAGAACTCCTACAGCTGATAAACACATTCAGCAAGGTAGCAGGATACAAATTAACTCAAAAAAAAAAAAATCTCTAGCCCTACTATATACATGATAAATCCAATGAGAAAGAAATCAGGGAAACATCACTTTTCACAATATCCACAAGCAACATAAAATATCTTGAAGTAATATTAATCAAAAAAGTGAAAGACCTGTACAATAAGAACTTTAAGACTTTAAAGAAATAAATTAAAGAAGATACCAGAAAATGGAAAGATCTCCCATGCTCTTGGAAAGGTAGAATCAACATAGTAAAAATGGCAATCCTGCCAAAAGTAATCTACATATTCAACACAATCCCCATCAAAATGCCAACACAGTTTTTCACAGACGTTGAAAGAATAATACTCAACTTTATATGGAAAAATAAAAAACCCAGGATAGCCAAAACAACTCTTTACAATAAAGGATCTTCTGGAGGCATCACCATCCCTGACTTCAAGCCCTGACTATAGAGACATAGTTCTGAAAACAGCTTGGTATTGGCACAAAAATAGACTGATAGACCAATGGAATTGAAATGAAAGCCCTGATATTGACCCATGCACCTACGAACAACTTATTTTTGACAAAGGTGTAAATCTATACAATGGAAAAAAGATAGCATCTTCAACAAATGGTGCTGGAACAATTGGATTCGGACATGCAGCAGATTGCAGATAGATCCGTACCTGTCACCATGCACAAAACTTAAGTGCAAATGAATCAAAGATCTCACCATAAATCTAGCCACACTGAATTTTCTAGAAGAGAAAGTGGGAATTACCCTTGAACAAATTGGCACAGGAGACTGCTTCCTGAACATTACGCCAGGGGCACAGATATTGAGGTATGTAATTAATAAATGGAACCTCCTGAAACTGAGAAGCTTCTGCAAGGCAAAGGACACCATCAGTAAGACAAAACTCCAGCTAACAGAATGGGAAAAGATCTTCACCGATCCCACATCTGACAGAGGGCTGATTTCCAAAATATATAAGGAGCTCAAGAAGCTAGCCACCAAACCACCAAACAATGAAATTAAAAAGTGGGGTGCAGAACTAAATAGAGAATTCTCAACAGAGAAATCTGAAATGGCTGAAAGACACTTAAGAAAGTTCTTAAAATCCTTGGCCATCAGAGAAATGCAACTCAAGACAACTCTGAGAAACCACCTCATGCCTGTCAGAATGGCTAAAATAAAAAATACCAATGACAATCTATGCTGGAGCGGATGCAGAGAAAAAGGAACACTCCTCCATTGCTGGTGGGAGTGCAAACTTGTAAGACCACTCTGGAAATCAGTATGGCGGTTGCTCAGAAAAATGGGAATCAGTCTATCTCAAGATCCAGCCATTCCTCTCTTGGGTTTTTACCCAAAAAGTGCTTGTTCATACAACAAGGACATATGTTCAACTATGTTCATAGCAGCATTGTTTGTAATACCCAGAACCTGGAAGCAACCTAGATGCCCCTCCACTGAAGAATAGATTGAAAAAATGTGGTACACCTATACAATGGAGTACTACTCAGCAGAAAAAAGCAATGGAATCTTGAAATTCTCAGGCAAATGGTTGGAACTAGAGGAAACCATCCTGATTGAGGTAACCCAGTTACAAAAAGACAAACATGGTATGTACTCACTCATATATGAATTTTAGACATAGTGCAAAGGATTACCAGCCTATAATCCTCTTCACCAAAGAAACTAGGAAACATGAAGGACTCTAAGGGATAATTGGAACTCAGGAATGGAAAGTGGCATGAACCCCTGAGCTAATTGGGAGCAAGAGGGTAGGGGAGAGCAAGCAGCCACAATAAGAGCACGAGAAGAGGAGTAGCAGAGAGAAAATGGAGGAGCAGAAATATTGAGTTCGGGAAAGAATAGAGGAGAGAGAGCAGGATCAGAGATACCATATGAGAGGGAGCCACTATAGGTCTGAGAAGAGATCTGGAACTAGGGAGATCTCCAGAGATCTACAAGGATGACACGATCTGACAATCCAGGCAATGGTGGAGAGGATAACCTAAAAGCCCTTTCCCTAAAATGAGATTGATGACTACTCTTTATACCATCCTAGAGCTCTCATCCAGTGGCTGAAGTAAGCAGAGACAGACATCCACAGATATACACTGAGCTGAAATCTGGAATTTAGTTGAAGAGAGGGAGGAATGAAGAAGGAAGGGGTCTGTACCAGGTTGGAGAAACCCACAGAAACCGTTGGCCTGAACCAGGGAGAGCACATCTACCCCAGATGCTGTCTGGGAGGCCAGTACAAGACTGATACAGACCCCTGAACATGGATGTCAATAAGGAGGCGTCTGCACTCTCAGGAGCCTTTGGTAGTGGATTAGTATGGTGTAAGGAGGGATTTTGAGAGCCCATCATACGTGAAGGGATACACTCTGGCCCTGGACACATGGGGAATGGCCCAGGCCCAGCACAGGAAGCTTTGGTGGGCTTTCCAGAGCCCCCTCTGAGGGCCCTACCCTGCCTGGGGAGTGGTGGGTGGATGAGTTTGGGGAGGTAGGTTCGGGGTGGGGGAGGAGGGATGGGGTGAGGGGAGGGAGAGGGAGAAGGGACTTACAGGTGAAACAAGCTTGTTTCCTAACTTGAACTAATAAAAAAACTTTAAAAAAGAAAGAAAAGGCGGCACTATAAATGTGCAGGCATGTGCGCGACACACACCAAAACAACTTTACAGAAAAATGTAAGTAACTCAATGTCTTATACATTAGAAGCAAACATCTTCATTACATACAACCATGGTGAAAGCTTCAGGGTTTCATTTAAGTGGACTCAATGATACTCTGTTTGCTGCTGCGTTGGTACAGTTGGATTTTAATCTGCCATGTTCATCGCTGATTTTGATTCATTTCATTAGTCTTTCTGATCTGCTCAGTTTTCCTTTTTGCAATTTTTCATCGTTTTTAAGAGAACTTATTCACTTATCTCTTAGGCTATCAGTCATAACTCTAAGAAACAAAATGATTATAGATTTGCAAAATCCGTTTATAACCAAGTTCAATCAACTTTTAAATTTTTGTATACAAATTCACAGACCATACATGCTACTTAGATGAGTATTGATTTTCTTTCTACATATTAAAATGTGATTGTCAATTATTAAAATTTATAAATTCATAGTCTTATGGACAAATTCATAGATGGAGACTCTCATATTGCATACAAATGTGTCACAATACTAAATTGTCTATGATCTTCAAATCCAATTGGTAGGATTTTTATTAGAAAGTGCTTAACCTGTAATTGAAGCACATACAAATTGACATTGCAACAAAACTACATTACAACCTACAAACACTTCCACAACATTAGATCTTTGATTTCTTTTGTCAAAATTGTGTAATTTTCTTCAAATGGCACCAGCATTTTAAAATGATTAATATATAAGCCAATGTTCAAATTTTAAAATGACAGAACTATTCTATGTATGTCTTCTGAAACCTTCATGCCTTGTATATAAACACAATCTAGTAGTCCATTAAAGAAAAATAAACAAATTTACCAGTAAAATTACACTAGTATGTATATAATATATATGTGTGTTATAAAAACAAATAAATTTGCTTTTCCACAAATGCTGTGATAAAGTAGAGTATTTTAATGTATTGACAAAAAAGTCCGTAAAGTCAGTTCACAGAATACAAGGCTCATTACATAAAAGTGTATAGTGATTTTTATACCACCATCAAAAATTTGTGGCTGATATCTTGAGAACAATATCCTTTACGTTACTCTTAACATGAAGTAATTGTTATAAATCTTTCAAATGCTATGCATTGCAGAACAGTAAAAAAAAAAAAGCAATGGATGTTACAAAGTGGCAATAGCATGTGTTGTTTTTTAAAATACATATTAAATTTTATAAACAGATACACAGATTAAAAATAGATATTAAATAGGAAACATAATTAACAATGATGTTTAAATACATAGACAAAAGGATAGATAGATGACAGAATGCCATCTTGTTTTAAGGTTTGAGGGTAGAAAATTGGTACAAGGTAAAATCAGAATAGTGATTGGCACAGATAGTGAATGACAGGACATGAAGGAAGCACTTGATGCCAGAAATTTTCAGTACTTTGGTCTGGGCAGGGTATTATGTATGTGTGCAGACTGGCTAACAGCAACAGAGTTATGTTTCTACTTTATCTAAAATTGAAACTGCAAACTATTAAGACCTAAAGCAACACCATTGCTATGGTCAAGGTTTTAGGTTATAGAATTCTTTCTCCCATCTTGGGACTGAAAAATCAATATAGCCACTTCTGATTTACATTTGCAAAACATGAAACATTCACAGAAATAGGAAAGTCGTTCAGAGGGGGACCAATTATAATTAATTAAAATTATAAAATGTCTACAGGTACTCTAGAAAATTTTTAATATATTTTTTTTACTTAAAAATCACTTTATATAGATAACTAACATTAACAACTCACATTTAGGCAATCTTTCCTTTATATCATAGTTTTATATTGGTAATAATTAACCTGGATTACTTATTTTGATTACTTATAAATATATTTTCACTTTTGAAAACCTTGAAATAACTTGACTACTATTTCTACTATTTGAAATAAAGTTGTCCAGGGGCTAATATTTTATTGGAAAGTACTAAACATCACAATATATATATATATATATATATATATTATATATATATATATATATATAATTTCAGATCGGGTATACTACAGAGATATGTGGATGATGTTCGGAGAAATACGCATTGTTTATACAACCCTGGGTAAAGACTTGGGAGCTGGCCCCCTGAGCTGCTGCAGACAAATAGGTGTGATATGAGGAAGAAAATATGTAGCCAGTCAAAGATATTGGTTAAAGTTTCACCAATATATATATATATCACGGTGAACAGCAATGTTTCTGTTTATACAAGAAAAGAAAGTAAGTGCAACTAAACAAACATAATTAAGCTAGGATTCAAAAGCAGTCCTCAGTAGAAAAATAGATTAAGTTTCAAGTAAGAATAAGTAAAAGTAGAAAAAGACAAAGAAGAGGAGAAAGTGGAGGAGGAGGAATCCAGTTGGTTGACTGGGTCTTGGATTACCTGCCAGAAAATGAAAGCACAGCAGGGTATTCTAGCTGGAGCTACAGCAGTGAAACAGCACATTGTTTGAGAGAAGAGATGAACGCAAACATTGACATCTCCTTCTAGAGCCTGTTGTTAAATGGTAGCTTTGTTGCAATATATCCAGTGAAAAACCAGACAAACTGATTGAGATACAACTGGGATCCAAGCTAACTATGCACAGGAAGTTGCCTGGAGAGGATGCAGAGATTAGCTGGACCAACTGACCTCTGACCTGAAGCTGCATTCCAGTTTCTCCTTTGATATGTGCACATACAGGAAAATTCATTGGTGTGTGGTGAAAGAAGAAGAGAGAAAATTATCTTGGCAATATTTTAGTATATTTCCTTGAGAAGCTCTCATTATAATACAACTTTTAATGGTGTTACACTGCTGTTATTAAACGAAGAATCGGAGAGCAGGAATTTGATTTACCAAAGTTTATTGTAAATTGTCAAAAAGAGGCAGCAGGTGCATCTTGTGGCAGAAATAGTTGACACCACACTAGATTAAATATGATTATTATTCTTTCAAATATATCTCTCAAATAAATTGCATCATTTAATTTGCAAACAGTGGCTAGAATCTGTAACTCTTCCAGTGGTAAAAAAAAATTCAGTGGTAAAAACAATTAGAAAAAAAGTAAAGTGAGAGCAGAATCAAGTGTGGAAAGCACCTTTCTTTTCAGGCCCAGCTGATGATGCTATCAAATCAGCGTCTCATTCTTCATGGTCCCATACATGATGCAAATTGTTTTGTATTTGTATATTATGTTCTCAATTGTTTGTATTGAAATGATTTCAGGTCTAGCATTCTAATTCAGTATGAAAGAGGCAATAAAAGCAATCTCTCTTCTTCCAAGTATGTGTAATGATTATCCTTATATAACTAGATTATCATTATGAAATTCATGAGCAGATTAATTTTAAAAGTTTGATACCAGCTCTAATATTTACATCTTTTCTTACTAATCAGAATGTCGGTTTTTACCTTTTATCCTCCTCCAGGTCCAATTCTGAATTTGCTGCAAAATTAGTTTTCTGAACTATGTATTTTATCTCATGGAACTTTCTGGTTAGACACATTTTGTGTCACCTCATTTCACACATTCTGAACCTGTAATTCTTTAGCTATCTAGACAGAGTCTACATCTGAACTCTGATCATCATTGAGATCACTTTCTGTACCAATGCTGTAACTTGTTACTTACATTCCCACTACAGTGCTCTTTTAGTCCTATTACCGTACCAAGTTATTGCACTTCCTTAGGGACACAGTGTCAGTGAGTACCTATTAGAAAACTTTTTCTTTTGGTTCAGGTTGCTATGTTTGAATATCATAGTTCTCAGGTACCATCCTGCATTTATAATCTCAATCAACCCAAGATATGATGCTCTATTTGACTTTTTATCTCATCACCTAACACTTCATGAAATTTTGCTTGCACATATTTATATACTTACACATTCTATAATAAACAGCAATAAACAATTTATATGCCTGTGTCAGTTCAAATCCTGTTTTTGTGTCTGTCTATCTGCTATAAAATATTTCTTTTTCTGTGCCAGGCATGTGCACATACATGTGAGCAGGTATATGTGTATTTGTGCATGTGGACATGCTCATGCTGAGAATATTAATCAATTTACTAACAATCCAATTGATTATGTTATGCTGACTAGAAAGCAAGGACTAGGATCCACCTGTTTCTTCTTCTCTGATACTTGTGATGCACATACATGCTACCATGTCCTGCTTTTATACCACCTTTGTTCTTACATTAAATTTTGGATGCCAGTTCGATCCAAGATCTGTTTAACATGAAAAAGACATAAATACTTCACAAATTATATTATATTATATTATATTATTATTAAATTATGTAATACAATAATTATACAATATATTTATTACTCTTACAAAGAAGGCATTTGTCTATTTCATCACCACCACCATCAGTGATGGGAAATGGTCAGGGAAACTTTAGAAAATGTTATTTTAAAAGTTTAGCTTGACTCTTGAAATATTTGGGCCTGGAATGATGGTTTGCTAGGTTATTATTGAACAAGCATCAGGTTCAATCTACAACAACCAATTTTAAACACTATAGGTGATACCTTTTATCCTATCATTGTGGAAGCAGAGACAGAATAATCCTTAGGGTTTGCAAGCCGGAAAATCTTCCAAATTTCTAAACTCCAAGTTCTGTGCAATACAAATTATATAATATAATTTGTGAAGTATTTAAAAAGAGAATTAAAAATTGTTAAAATACGATTTTATTTACTATTCAGACAAATATATTTTTAAAGAATATTAGGTCAAGTGTGCATATATTGGAATATTTCTGGGAGAGAAAGGGGAAGGCAATTTAGAAACCAGAGAAATTAGGATTATTTTAAAGATCTTTTAAATCGACTTCGTTGACAATATAATTGCTTTGCACTAATGATTGAAACTAATTTTCCACCTTCTATGTGAATGAAGGTGGAAAAACAAAACAACAAGAAAAACCCCTCATGGCTTAAGTTATGAAAGGGGATCATGCAGATGGATATCCCCTCTGAATTTGCAAGCCCTTAGTTGATTTTAGTTTGCAGTAACCACTGTAGTATTATGTTGCCTTTTGACTTCTTTGTTGTTATCTTTTCTTTAAAACCATTCATATTCTCCCCTACAATCTTTCTCATGCCTCATTCTCCAAATAACATATAATCAGTCTGATCAGCTGAAAACTACATTGTAACATGAAAAGTAAAAGACACAGATACTGGTATTTGGGTTCAAGCTTCAAGCTGAAGATCAGAAAATCAAAGCAGCCTGCTACCAGCCCTTATCTCTATATTAATCCAGACAAAAGGGGTGATCCTCACACTGCCTCCGATTTCACTTCTCCTCAGATTCACTCAGACTGCAAAGCTTTCCTCAAAGTGGCTAGAGACTTACTGTTTCTACCTATTATACCTGTCAAACCCTGGAATTAATGGCGTGAGATCTCTGATTCACTCTTTTAGACTAATTCAATTTTATGTGGCCCTGGGTGGCCTGTTTACAACTTAATCTTGAGTCCTGGGATTAAGTTGTGTGGCACCTCTGCATAGTTTCTATAGCTAACTAGTGTGTTTGGCTTTGCAAACTGATCTGCAGTGGCTTTATTAGATGATAAACAGTATATCACCACACTATATTGCATATTTACTAACTATATAAGCCTATAACTGTCACATGCTCAAAAATGCCCCAACATGAACTCTTTAGCCAATTCAAGAAACTTGGTACCTTAATGTTTGCTTAATTGCTCAAATATTGAGTTCTGAACTTTTTAAAATTTCTGGCAGCAATGGAAAATGTACATGATATGTTTTAGAGGATTATCTTTTTTCAGCCCTTACTCTATTTTCAGATGACAATTTTTTCCTTCCTGTGATAAAGCAATGAAAATGGCTTTAACTATGGAAAATGTGATCCTATATAACCTCTCATGTCATAGTCTTTCTAAGTTTATTCTGAGCAGCCTTCAGATGAATTTTAGGCAACAGATAATTAATTGTGATGCCCATATATCCTGTATTTTTGTAAATATCATGAAGCTTATTAATCTCTATTTTATATATTTATAATGTTATCATTATTTGGAGATACTATTTATCTTATATGGTTGATTAGTAGGTATTTGTTACACAGATAAATAAATAAATAAATGACTGTTACATTAACCTCTGGAAGGAAGTAGCTGTATAATTGATTTGAATGTTGTGGGAACCCACAGAATTGACTACATTCCATTTTGACATAAGGTCAGAGAGTTTTTGCCTGCCCTTGCTCTTCCTAGGTGAAACAAGAAGGATGTCTGTCCTAAGATGTGAGTGCAACAGGATGGTTGCCATAGGATGTGGTCGAAGCATGCCCTGCCTGAACAACATAATACTTAATTCAGGAGACAGTTAGTTAATGTTTGGGGTATTGACAAGGTTGACATAGTCTTAATGACATGCTTGCTTACTCTTTGTATCTTGGTAAGGAAGTCTTTTGCTTTCCCCTCCTCTTTGGATGGGGATATAAAAAGACTGGTAACAATAAACATGGGTAACTCAGCATTTACTGGATGCCCTCCTGATTCTTCCTCTATCTCCTGTTTATTCTTTTGCTCAATCCACACTCCCCCTCTCAGGTACAAACATCAAAGAATGACAGATGTCCGTCAATATGGGACAGTGACAGAATTCGTGTGAGGCAAAAAATAAAATCAATTAAATTGAATTAATCACTGGGGTCTATTTCTATGATTCGTTCTTACCACAACATACTGGTATGAATATTTCTCCTGATATATATATATCAGCTTGGGGAGGAGAAATATATATATATATATATATATATATATATATATATATGTGTGTGTGTGTGTGTGTGTGTGTGTGTGTGTGTGTGTGTGTGTGTGTGTGTGTGTAGTGCTCATAGCATTGTCTACCCAACTTTAGAGTTTTTGAAACCTAAATAATTAGTATTTTATTTCATAGTCTTAACTCTTCTCTAATGTGAAATTGGGTCATGAAAGTAAGAAATGAGAAGGAATGGAAATATTCTGAGTCAATGAAATATCAACTACTTAATTTAAAAACTGTACTCTAACAATTGAACATATGGTATACACCTTAGGATCACAACTTTAAATGCTACACTGCAGTTAATTAGCTGCATGATATTTTGAGAGTGTTTATCCAGTTTTCTCACTTGGAAAATGGGATATATTCAAGTACTGACTATTTAGAACTGTAAGCTAAGTGGAGGCATCAAGTTCTTGAACTGGTCCATTAGGTGATGTAACATATCCTATTATTATTTTATGAGACATCTATAGTATAAAACTATCTTGTAAATTCCTATGTTTATACCAATTGATTAATAAATTTCTCTTTGACCATCAGAGATGTTTCTAGTTGAAGTGGAAAGGCAGCAATTAGTATAGAAGTTCACACCTAACAAAACTGCAGAAATCAGGTCCAAATGGGACATTTATATCAAACCTCATTCTCCCAATACTGAGATGATAATGAAGGAGAGGAAAGACTTTTGAGAGCCAGAAACTGGAGAAGACCATAGTAATACTGTGCCTTGTGCATATGCCATTACATCTCTGCTTAGAAACTCACAGAGTTGTCGTTGCCTACACAAGACTGGCACAAAATCAAGCCAGTCAACATTTCAGCATGTTAGAGGGGATTCTAAGACTCTCACTCCTAATTGATGGCATCTGGGAGAAGGAGTTCAGTTTCCTTTAAAGGTATTATCTCAGATAGGTCAAACAGTCTCCTGAAGATATACCATACCTATATGTAAGTATGACTGCAGTGCAAACAAGATTGGGCAGCTTAATTGAATGAAAATGATAAAGTACTGGAAAATGGAAAGATTAGGGACCTGGAGGTTGTATCTAGAGGGAGTTAGAGGGTGGAAAGCTGTGGGTGGATATGTTGAAACATTGTATGCATATATGAAGTTCTCAAATAATTAATAAAAATGTTAAATTAAAATTGAGATTACTGAGATGGGTCAGGGTTTAAGAACACTTGTTGTGCATAAGGACTAACATTCAGGGTGTCAGCAGTTACAAAAATGTAAGGAATGTCTGCTTGTGGCCCTATTTGCCCAATTCTGTGGGACAGAGAGATCCAGATAATAGAATTTCTTTTGTACATTCCTGTACTAACATAGACAAATCTGTTTAGACACACACACATACAAATAGACACAAACATACACATGAGTAGTAAAAACAAAATATCAGCTAATAACAGATGGTTGTATTCTTAACTTTTTGCATCACATAATGAACTAAAACGAACTATCATTGGTATTAAAAGGGCAATTATTGAAGGAGGCACATTTGTTTTTTTTTTTTTTTTCAGGCTATACCAAATCTTAAGTGCTATTGAAGTGTGAACTTTCCACACTTACTTGTGGCTTCACTGTAAGTGGAGAATTGATGTGACACAAAGTTACAATTGGGAAAATTAATTAAAATTGAAATATTTTACCTATCCTAAGGGAACTAAACTAAAGAAAGTTTCTGCTGACGGCCACAGGCTGTGAGTCATCCTCATTCACCCACAGCCACATCAATGTAAGTAGCCTCACGTTCTAAAGAGTGGTAGTCTTTCAGTTTAATTCAAACTTTTCCCCCTTTCTGCTTTAAAACACTTGACTGCAAATTTTGTACAAAGAGAAAATTGTCTAATACATCATGAGGATCTCATCAATTTAGACAAAAGCATAAAGTTAAGAAATAACCTTTGCTATTATTCAGGAACAATTAATTTGCTCTGCTATGCCTCTTAATAAGCAGATTCTTCTTTCTGCCATTAAAGCAAAATGACTTAAGTTGGAGATTGAAGATCTAGCCACATGAGGAGAATCAAAGTTATACATAAGGCAAAAAAATTAAAATACTGTGTTGCCTCAACTGTAATGGCAAACAGCTTTGTTATATTAAATTGTTTTAATGCTGCCAACCATGCATTAATGACAAAGTTGGCTCTGTCAAATAAGTGAGTACCTCAATTGCTCACGTATATTTGCTTCTTTTGTTTAATATGTTGTATATTGCAAATGTATTTCTGTGGAACTTAGCATCAAATAAGTGGATGAAAATAGTAAATACATTTTTCAGTTAGGTAATCAAAGTATTACATACACTCAGCACAATGCACACTTGCATATTTCTCTCTCTTTCTCTCTCTCTCTCACACACACACAAACACACACACACACACACACACACACACACACACACACACACACACACAAAACACATCACACCAACACACACTGTGTTTTGTTATGAAATATGGGACAATTTTACATTACTTTTATTTTTGGCTCAGAAAATAAAGGAAAAGTACAATAGTGATGGTTTCTAGGTCTTCTAATCATAAACAGCTCTTTATACAGATGTAGAATGGTTCCTGTTAATAGGAATCAGGGCAGGACAAAGAGATGAGGGTTGTACATGAAAGTTCTAAAGATCACCATGCAAGCTGTATGAGTAGAGGAAATACAATTGTTTCTTAAAAACAAAAGTAAGGATACAAATAACTAATATGTCTTATGAGTTTCAACATTAATTTTATGATGCTAACCTATTTTGAATGCTGAGAACCCATTTTAGAAAGCACTTTTATCATTACAGGACAGTCTGCGTATACACAGATTCTAAAGGTATAGATTTGTGTTGGATACTACTGATGCCACCAGAAGTTAGTAAAAAAAAATGATAGATTACATCTGTGTTGACTGCTAATGTTTATTTATTTTAGGTTTGTGTTTGGATGTGAATAAGTTTAGGGGGATATGTATGGGTATGGTGACACATATATCATGACCTGTATATGAAGGGGAGGTGAAAATTTGAGAGTCAATCCATCTCCACCATCTTGGTTCTGGATATATATCCTAGGTTAACAGGTTGGTGGTAAATGCCCTTATTTGATTTCCCATCCAGCCAGCCTGTCAGGCCACGTTTCTATTAATTCAGATCTCACAATCCATTTGATAATTCTTCTAAGTAGTATAAAACACTCATCCATAAATCCATAAAAATGATGTCTTTGTGTTTTCTATTTCTAGCCCAATATTACTAATGAAAAATAAATGTCATGAATGTATATAAACTGAACACTATCAATTCTCCTAAAAGAAAATCAATTGATTATTTTATCTAAATGAGTTAACATATCTTGAGAGTGTTTACACCAATAAGTTTATAGATGAGTTGATACTTGATTTAAATTAGAGAAGTCATTGATTATGTTTTGCATCATGAACTTCATAAGGAATGAGGAGACATACCAGCATTGTCTTATTTATGGGGCAGAGAGACATCATAAATCCTCTATCATTAAACATTACAAAATGCCCATACCCTCTTTGACATATTTCAGAAAAGTTTAATTAAGAAATATCAGAAATATCAGGAGATGTGTCTGTACTTTGAGTTATGGTTTATTTTTATTATATACATAATATATTATATATATATATATATATGTATGTATGTATGTATGTATGTATGTATGTGTGTGTGTGTATCCTAAGCAAATAGCTTGAAATAGTTTGAGTTTTAAGTAAATATGGCACAGATGTCATATATAGCAGTTTTGTCCCCAGCACTTCTAATTAACATTCAGTGTTGAGAAGATTATATTAATGATTACAGGAAATATAATCTATGAAGGCAATTGTTCAAAGTAAGTTATGAATGATTCAGGTGAGAAAAATATGATCATTGCCTTGTGACCAGAGATTCTGTTTATGACCTGAAAATTTTAAAATAACTAAAGAATCATTGAGGGAACATAAGTAGTTGTTGGGAATAGTTTATATTATAGCTATTTTTTATTTTTTAATTTGAATTAGAAACAAGATTGTGTTACATGTCAATCCCAGTTCCCACTCCCTCCCCTCCTGCCATACCACTGCCCCAACTATAACTCTACCTATCACATATCCTTTCTGCTCCCCAGGGAGGGTGAGGCCTTCCATAGGGGGGTCATCAGAGTCTATCATATCCTTTCGGATAGGGCCTAGGCCCACCCATGTGTGTCTTGGCTCAGGGAGTATCCCTGTATGTGGATTGGGCTCCCGAAGTCCACACCTATGATAGGAATAAGGAATGAACTACTACATATGGTCCCATAGATTTCCGAGGTCTCCTCAATGCAACCCATGTTCCTGGGGTCTGTATCAGTCCAATGCTGGTATACCAGCTATCAGTCTGGGGAACAAGAGTTCCCTGTTGTTCAGGTCAGCTGTTTCTGTGGGTTTCACCCTCCTGGTCTGAACCCCTTTTCCCATCACTCATTCTTCTCTGCAACTGGGTTCCAGTTCAGTTCAGTGATTAGTTGTGTGTGTCTGCTTTTACTTCCACCAGCTGCTGAATGAAGGCTAAAATATAGTATATCAGACAGACATCAATCTCATTATCAGGGGAGGGCATTTAGGGTAGCTTCTCTTCTATTGCTTAGATTGTTAGTTGGTGTCATCTTTGTAGACCTCCAGACCTTTCCCTACTGCCTGATTTCTCTATAAAACTAAAATGTATGCCTCTATTAAACTATGGTAGCTAGAATTCTAGGTAATTAAACAAGTAATGTGACTGGTAATCATAATTAGAAAACAGAAGGTTTACTGGTATTATTCTGTTAATTTTGGCAAAAAAAGAAATATAGATTCATTGGTGTTTTTGATTTTAGCCATTCTGACAGGTGTGAGGTGGTATCTCAGAGTTGTTTTGAGTTGCATTTCTCTGATGTCCAAGGATTTTGAGCACTTTCTTAAGTGTCTTTCAGCTATTTCAGATTCCTCTGTTGAGAATTCTCCATTTAGTTCTGCATCCCACTTTTCAATTTCATTGTTTGGTGTTTTGGTGGCTAGCTTCTTAAGTACATTGTATATTTTGGAAATCAGCCATCTGTAAGATGTGGGACTGGTGAAGATCTTTTCCCAATCTGTGGACTGTTGTTTTGTCTTACTGACTGTGTCCCTTGCCTTCAGAAGCTTCTCAGTTTCAGAAGGTCCCATTCATTAATTGAAGATCTCAATGTCTGTGCTACTGGTGTAATGTTCAGGAAGCAGTTTCCAGTGCCAATTTGTTCAAAGGTATCTCCCACTTTCTCTTCTAGAAGAGAGATCTTTGATCCATTTGCACTTAAGTTTTGTGCCTGGTGACAGATATGGATCTATCTGCAATCTTCTGCATGTCCGAATCTTGTTGTGCCAGCACCATTTGTTGAAGATGCTATCTTTCTTTCATTGTAGAGATTTAGCATCGTTGTCAAAAGTAAGATGTTCATAAGTGTGTGGGTTAATATCAGGGTTTTCAATTCAATTCCATTGGTCTATCTGTCTATTTTTGTGCCGATAACAAACTGTTTTCAGAACTATGGCTCTATAATAGAGCCTGAAGTCAGGGATGGTGATGTCACCAGAAGATCCTTTATAGTGTGGTTTTGGCTATCCTGGGTTTTTTTGTTTTTTCCATATAAAGTTGAGTATTATTCTTTCAAGGTTTGTGAAGAACTGTGTTCGGATTTTGATGGGGATTGCATTGACTCTGAAGATTACTTTTGGGAAGATTGTCATTTTTACTGTGTTGATTCTACCTATCCAAGAGCATGGGAGATCTTTCCTTTTTCTGGTATCTTCTTTAATTTCTTTCTTTAAAGTCTCAAAGTTCTTATTGTACAGGTATTTCACTTTTTTGGTTAGTGTTACCCCAAGATATTTTATGTTGCTTGTGGATATTGTGAAGGGTGATGTTTCTCTGATGTCTTTCTCATTGCATTTATCATCTGTATAAAGTAGGGCTACTGATTTTTTTGAGTTAATTTTGTATCATGCTACTTTGCTGACTGACAATCTATGCTGGAGAGGATGTGGAGAAAAAGGAACACTCCTCTATTGCTGGTGGGAGTGCGAACTTGTAAGACCACTCTGGAAATCAGGATAGCGGTTGCTCAGAAAAATGGGAATCAGTCTACCTCAAGATCCAGCCATTCCTCTCTTGGGTATATACCCAAACAATGCATGTTCATACAACAAGGACATATGTTCAACCAAGTTCTATAGCAGCATTGTTTGTAATAGCCAGAACCTGGAAGCAACCTAGATGTCCCTCAAATGAAGAATGGATAGAGAAAATGTGGTACATCTATACAATGGAGTACTACTCAGCAGAAAAAAGCAGTGGAATCTTGAAATTCTCAGGCAAATGGATGGAACTAGAAGAAACCATCCTGAGTGAGGTAACCCATTCACAAAAAGACAAAGATGGTAGGTACTCACTCATATATTAATTTTAGACATAGAGCAAAGCCTACAATCCTCTTCACCAAAGAAATTAGGAAACGTGAAGGACTCTAGGGGATAAATGCATGGACCCTAGGAATGGGGAGGGGCAGGAACTCCTGACCTAATGGACAGCATGAGGCTAGGGGAGAGGGAGCTGCCATAATGAGAGCAGAAGAGGAGAGGAGAGGAGGAAATGGAGGAGCAGAAACATTGAGTTAGGGGAAGCATAGAAGAGAGCAGGATGAGAGATACCATATTAGAGGGACCCATTTTAGGTCTAAGGAGAGATCTGGCACTAGGGAGATTTTCAAAGACCTAAAAGGATGACATGACCTGAAAATCCAGGCAATGTTGGAGAGGATAACCTAAATGGCCCTTCCCCTAAAATGAGATTGATGACTACTTTTTATGCCATCTTAGATCCCTCATCCAGCGGCTGATGGAAGCAGAGGCAGACATCCACAGATATACACTGAATTGTACTCTGGAACTTAGTTGCAGAGAGGGAGGAATGAAGAGCGAAGGGGTCAGTACCAGGCTGGTGAAACCCACAGAAACAGCTGGCCTGAACAAGGAGAACACATTGACCCCAGATGCTGTCTGGGAGGCCAGTACAGGACTGATCCAGACCCCTGAACATGGATATCAATGAGGAGGCCTCTGCACTCTAGGGTGCCCCTGGTGGTGGATTACTATTTTTTCCTGGTGTAAGAACAGATTTTGAGAGTCCATCCCATGTGAAGGGATGCACTCTTGCCCTGGACACATGGGGAAGGACCTAGGTTCAGCCCAGGAAGATGTGATGGACTTTGCAGAGCCGCTGTGGCAGGCCCTACACTGCCTAGGGAGTGCAGATTGGATGGGGTGGGGGTAGGTCAGGGTGGGTGTAGGAGGGCTGTGGGTGTTGGGAGGGAGAGGGAGAAGGGATTGATATGTGAAACAAGCTTGTTCCTAATTTGTACTAATTAAAGTAATTTTAAAAATAAATATAAAGGCAAGAATAAACTCAAGAAGAGTTTCAACAGCAGTATAATAATAAGAATATATGCAATGCATTATACTATAAAAGAATAAGTGAAAGATTGGTTATCATAATGTACATAAATCTCCTTTCTCTTTCTGTGTGTGTGTGTGTGTGTGTGTGTGTGTGTGTGTGTGTATGTGTGTGTGTGTGTTTGATTCTAGAAAGAGATACTAACATAAAAGATCTTATATAAAGGTGTCAAAATATCAGGATTAATTAAAACTAGACTCCACAAAACAATATGAAATATAAGGTGGCCAAATTTCTTTTCTAGGAACAGTAAATCTCTTTTAAGTGCCCAGCCAAGTTTACCAGCCAGAGAATAAGTATCCTTTAAATTTTATACTTCCTTTAGTTTCTTGTTAAGCATGACCCATAACAAACCACATGGTTTGTAATTTAATGCAGAAGAATATGGGACCAGAATTTATTAGGACATTTTTCAGGGTCATGAATAACAATAAAAGAATTAGCAAACCTAGCTGAATATTTTAAAGTTTACAAACTGAAATACAAATGCAGATTATGTCATTTTCTGTGTGCCTCCCATTGGTATTTCTGACTCAGTCTCACAGACATATACATTGAGGTAACTTTCATTCCTCATCCATGAAAAAGTTTTGTTAAAAATACAGTTATCAGTAAAATGTTTTCCTAAAAATAATTTATAATATATATATATATATATATATATATATATATATATATATATATATTTTTCCACCCTCATAGTAAACTTGTATAAAATTTCAGCAATAGGGCCGTCTGACCCAGGAACTAGGTGAGTGAGTCTCTACCCGCTCCCGACTCCAGGCCAAAACATCATACACCCCAACCACCCCATCCACCCACCCCCGCCTGCGCTTTCGGACTTAGGCCAGACACGCCCAGGCAGGGAGGAGCTCCCTGTGCCCCAAATCTGCTAGCACCCCACTCTTCCATTCCGCCGACCCACTGAGGAACTAGGAACTAATGAGGAGACTACCAGGAGCGTCAAGATCATCCAGAGTTGTGGACATTGAATTCCTGGCCCCCACATACAACTGGGTCACAAGAGGGGATAGAGAGACCCCACCTTCACCCACTAAAAGAAGATATGGGGAGAAGACAGAATAAGACTTCACTCAACAACAGAAAGACCAATATGACACCACCAGAATCTAGGGACTCTACTCCAGCAAGATCTGAAAAGCCCAACATAGAGCATGAAGATGACATGGACCTCAAAAATTATCTCAGCAAGTTGATAGAGACCTTTAAAGAGGAAACAAGGAAAGCCCATAAAGAAATAGAAGAAAAAGCAAACAAAAAATTGAACGAATTGGAGGAAAAGACAAACCAAAAAATTCAAGAAATAAATAAATCTCTTAAAGAATCTAAAGAAAGCCAAGAAAAAACATCCAAGCAAGTGAAGGAAGCTCTTGAAACAGTTCAAAGCATGAAAGCTGAAATAGACACAATAAAGAAAACACAGAATGAGACCATGCTGGAAATGGAAAGGCTGGATAAACGATCAGGAATGAAAGATGTAAGTATATCCAACATAATTCAAGAGATGGAAGAGAGAATCTCAGCTACTAAAGACTCACTAGAGGATAAACATTCATCAACCAAAGAAAACCTCAAGTCCAACAAATCCCTAACACAAAATATCCAGGAAATATGGGACACTGTAAAAAGGCCAAACCTAAGAATAATAGGTGTAGAAGAAGGTGAAGAAACACTGCTCAAAGGTACATAAAACATATTCAACAAAATCATAGAAGAAAACTTCCCCAACCTACAAAAGGATATGCCTATGAAAGTACAAGAAACTTACAGGACACCAAACAGACTGGACCACAAAAAGAAGTCCCCACGACACATAATAATCAAAACACCAAATCTACAGAATAAAGAGAAAATATTAAGAGCAGCAAAGGAAAAAGGCCAAGTAACATATAAAGGCAAACAAATTAGATTCACACCGACTTCTCAATGGAAACTCTGAAAGCTAGAAGGTCTTGGATAGATACCCTACAAGCACTAAGGGAGCATCGATGTCAACCCAGACTACTGTACCCAGCAAAACTTTCAATCACTATAGATGGAGAAAACAAGATATTCCACGACAAAAACAGATTTAAACAATACATATCCACAAATCCAGCACTACAGAAGGCTCTGGAGGAAAACTCCAATCCAACGAACATAACTACACTCACAAAAACACAAGCAATAGATAATCTAATTTTACCAAACACAAAAAGAAACAGGAGGGCAAAATCCACACGCAATGACACCACCAACAATAAATCCAAAACAAGCAAGAACCAACGAACAAAGGACATTAATATCCCTAAATATCAATGGTCTTAACGTGTACATAAAAAGATATAGGCTAACAGAATGGATACGAAGACAGAATCCATCCTTCTGCTGTTTACAAGAAACACACCTCAACTTCAAAGACAGGTGATACCTCAGAGTAAAAGGACGAGAAAAAATTTTCCAGTCAAATGGACTCAAGAAACAAGCTGGTGTAGCAATCCTAATATCTAACAAATTAGACTTTAAACTGAAAGCAATCAAAAGAGATGAAGAAGGCCATTTCATACTCATCACAGGGAAAATCCATCAAGATGAAGTCTCAATCCTGAACATCTATGCCCCTAATAAGAAAGCAACCATATTTGTAAAAGAAACATTACTAAAGCTCAAACCACACATAAAACCACACACACTTAAAATAGGAGACTTCAACACCCCCCTTACACCATTAGACAGAACCACTAGACAGAAACTTAACAAAGAAACAAAGGATCTGACAGAAGTTATGACACAACTGGGTTTAACAGATATCTATAGAACATTCCATCCAAACACAAAAGAATATACCTTCTTCTCAGCGCCACATGGCACCTTCTCAAAAATTGACCACATAGTTGGCAGTAAAGCAAACCTCCACAGTTACAAAAGTATTGAAATAACCCCCTGTATCTTATTAGACCACCATGCATTAAAGCTAGAATTCAACAGCAATACGAATTGCAGAAAACCTACATTTGTGTGGAAAATGAATAACACCCAATTGTACCATTCCTGGGTTGAGGAAGAAATAAAAAAAGAAATTAAAGACTTCCTAGAATTTAATGAGAATGTAGACACAACATACGTGAACTCATGGGACACTCTGAAAGCAGTGCTAAGAGGGAAGTTCATAGCACTAAGTGCTCACATGAAGAAACTGGAGGAAAGTCACATTAGAGAATTGACAGAACAACTGAAAGCTTTAGAGCAAAAAGAAGCAAACACACCAAGGAGGAGTAGACGCCAGGAAATAATCAACTTAAGAGCCGAAATCAACAAAGTAGAAACTAGGAAAACAATACAAAGAATCAATGAAACAAAGAGTTGGTTCTTTGAGAATATCAATAAGATAGACAAACCTCTAGCCAAACTAACCAAAAGGCAGAGAGAGAGCATGCTAATTAACAAAATCAGAAATGAAAAGGGGGATATAACAACGGACACTGAGGAAATCCAGAGAATCTTTAGGTCATACTTTGAAAACCTGTATTCCACAAAATTGGAAAATCTAAAGGAAATATACAGCTTTCTGGATAAATATCACTTACCAAAATTAAATCAAGATCAGATAAACAGTTTAAATCGACCTATAACCCCTAATGAAATAGAAGCAGTAATCAAAAGCCTCCCAACCAAAAAAAGCCCAGAGCCAGATGGCTTCACTGCAGAATTCTACCAGAAATTCAAACAAGTGCTAATTCCAGTACTCCTCAAACTGTTCCGCACAATAGAAGCAGATGGGATATTGCAAAACTCTTTCTATGAGGCTACAATCACTTTGATACTCAAGCCACACAAAGATATGACTAAGAAAGAGAACTACAGACTGATATCCCTCATGAACATCGATGCTAAAATACTCAATAAAATATTGGCCAACCGAATCCAAGAACATATCAGAAAAATCATCCACCATGATCAAGTAGGCTTCATCCCATGGATGCAAGGATGGTTCAACATACAAAAATCCATCAATGTAATCCTCTATACAAACAAACTGAAAAAGAAAAACCACATGATCATCTCACTAGATGCTGAAAAAGCCTTTGACAAAATCCAACATCCCTTCATGAAAAAGATCTTGGAGAGAACAGGAATATATCTAAACATGATAAAAGCAATATAAACCAAACCAATAGCCAACATCAAAGTAAGTGGGGAGAAACTCAAAGCGTTCCCTCTAAAATCAGGAACAAGACAAGGCTGTCCACTCTCTCCATACCTCTTCAATATTGTACTTGAAGTTCTGGCTATAGCAATAAGACAAGAAAAGGGGATCAAAGGGATACAAATTGGAAAGGATGAAGTAAAACTTTCACTATTTGCAGACGACATGATAGTCTACATTAGTGACCCGAAAAACTCTACCAGGGAACTCCTATGGCTGATAAACACCTTCAGAAAGGTAGCAGGATACAAAATTAACTCAAAAAAAAATCAGTAGCCCTACTATATACAGATGATAAATCCAATGAGAAAGAAATCAGGGAAACATCACTTTTCACAATATCCACAAGCAACATAAAATATCTTGGGGTAACACTAACCAAAAAAGTGAAATACCTGTACAATAAGAACTTTGAGACTTTAAAGAAAGAAATTAAAGAAGAAACCAGAAAAAGGAAAGATCTCCCATGCTCTTGGATAGGTAGAATTAACATAGTAAAAATGGCAATCCTGCCAAAAGCAGTCTACAGATTCAATGCAATCCCTATCAAAATCCCAACACAGTATTTTACAGACATTGAAAGAACAATACTCAACTTTATATGGAAAAATAAAAAGCCCAGGATAGCCAAAACAACTCTTTACAATAAAGGATCTTCTGGAGGCATCACCATCCCTGACTTCAAGCTCTACTATAGAGCCATAGTTCTGAAAACAGCTTGGTATTGGCACAAAAATAGACTGATAGACCAATGGAATCGAATTGAAAACCCTGGTATTGACCCATGCACTTACGAACAACTTATTTTTGACAAAGGTGCTAAATCTATACAATGGAAAAAAGATAGCATCTTCAACAAATGATGCTGGTACATTGGATTCGGAGATGCAGAAAATTTCAGATAGACCCATACCTGTCACCATGCACAAAACTTAAGTGCAAATGGATCAAAGATCTCAGCATAAATCCAGCCACACCGAATCTTCTAGAAGAGAAAGTGGGAATTACCCTTGAACAAATTGGCAAAGGAGACCACTTCCTGAATATTATGCCAGTAGCACAGACACTGAGGTCTGTCATTAATAAATGGGACCTCCTGAAACTGAGAAGCTTCTGCAAGGCAAAGGAAACAGTCAGTAGGACAAAACGACCACCCACAGAATGGGAAAAGATCTTCACGGATCCCACATCTGACAGAGGACTGATTTCCAAAATACATCAGGAGCTCAAGAAGCTAGCCACCAAAACACCAAACAATGAAATTAAAAAGTGCGGTGCAGAACTAAATAGGTAATTCTCAATAGAGGAATCTGAAATGACTGAAAGACACTTAAGAAAGTGCTCAAAATCATTGGCCATCAGAGAAATGCAACTCAAAACAACTCTGAGAAACCACCTCACGCCTGTCAGAATGGCTAAAATAAAAAATACCAATGACAATCTATGCTGGAGAGGATGTGGAGAAAAAGGAACACTCCTCCATTGCTGGTGGTAGTGTGAACTTGTAAGACCACTCTGGAAATCAGTATGGCGGTTGCTCAGAAAAATGGGAATCAGTCTACCTCAAGATCCACCTTTTCCTCTCTTGGGTATATACCCAAATAGGGCATGTACATACAACAAGGACATATGTTCAACCAAGTTCATAGCAGCATTGTTTGTAATAGCCAGAACCTGGAAGCAACCTAGTTGCCCCTCAACTGAAGAATGGATTGAGAAAATGTGGTACATCTATACAATGGAGTACTACTCAGCAGAAAAAAACAATGGAATCTTGAAATTCTCAGGCAAATGGATGGAACTAGAAGAAACCATCCTGAGTGAGGTAACCCATTCACAATAAGACAAAGATGGTAGGTACTCACTCATATATGAATTTTAGACATAGAGCAAAGGATTACCAGTCTATAGTCCTCTTCACCAAAGAAACTAGGAAGCATGAAGGACTCTAAGGGATAAATGGTCCCCAGGAATGGAAGTGGCATGAACTCCTGAACTAATTTGGGGCATGAGGGTAGGGGGGAAGGAGCTGCTCCAATAAGAGCAAGAGAAGAGGAGAAGAGGAGAGGGAATGGAGGAGCAGAAACATTGAGTTGGGGGAAGAATAGAGGAAAGAGCAGGATGAGAGATACCATATCAGAGGGAGCCACTATAGGTCTGAGAAGAGATCTCGAGCCAGGGAGATCGTCAGAGACCTACACGGATGACACAATCTGACAATCCAGGCAATGGTGGAAAGGATAACCCAAAAGCCCTTCCCCTAAAATGAGATTGATGACTTCTCTTTATGCCATCCTAGAGCCCTCACCCAGTGGCTGAAGGAAGCAGAGACAGTCATCCACAGATATACACTGAGCCGAAATCGGGAATTTAGTTGCAGAGAGGGAGGAATGAAGAAGGAAGGGGTCTGTACCAGGTTGGAGAAACCCATAGGAACAGTTGACCTGAACAAGGGAGAGCACATCGACCCCAGATGCTGTCAGGGAGGCCCCTACCAGACTGATCCAGACCCCTGAACATGGATGTCAATAAGGAGGCCTCTGTACTCCAGGGAGCCTCTGGTGGTGGATTAGTATTTTTCCCTGGTGCAAGAAGGGACTTTGAGAGCCCATCCCGTGTGAAGGGTTACACTCTGGCCCTGGTCACATGGGGAAGGGCCCAGGACCAGCATAGGAAGACTTGGTGCACTTTGCAGAGCCCCTGTTGAGGGCCCTACCCTGCTTGGGGAGTGGTGGGTGGATGGGGTGGGGGATAGGCTATGGGTGTGGGAGGAGCGTTGGGGGTGAGGGGAGGGAGAAGGAGAAGGGACTTGAAATAAGCTTGTTCCCTAACTAAAACTAATAAAATAAAATAAAAAAAGAAAAATAAGGAAATATAAAAAAAATTCACCAATTTAAAAAAAATTCACCAATTAATATAGAAAACAAAATGAGTGAAAAGCACAAGATTGACAAGCCTTAATTAACATTGCATTAAAATGTGATACGTGGTGACAGTTAAGTATATTTTAGAAAATATAAACTAAAGATAATGTTAGGCAAACTCAAATTACTGATTCACTTTCATTTACCCACATTCCTAATTAAAAAAAGAAAAACAGTCCACATTGATATCCTATCTACCTATTCCACTCAAAGATTCAAGAAAAACCAAGGAAGAAAGCCTTAAAAAATTTATGTGAAGGACAACTGGTATAAATGATATGAATGATGACCAATGTATATGGTATGACTGCTGCATCCAAAAAATAGTATCATAGTTTTCTTCAAGACATCAAGCAATTTAAAATTCTAGCATCAATTTGGCTCCAAAGGTCTCATTCTGAGCTGAAGATCGACTGGGAATTGATGTCTTCTAGGGCAGAAACATTTATTTTTCTTTTTCTATTTAGCCACACCTAGGTTATACATGTCCTAATGGTTGTCCCCATGATCTTTCACACATAGACAGCATAAGCTAGATTCTGATGGGAGAAGGCCTTCTGTGTATATATTTGTCTTATTGGTTGATAAATAAATTACTGTTTTCCAAAAAGGGAGCAAGATAGGTAGGACTATGAGTCTAGGAGAATTCTTTGAAATGTAGCAAGGAAAAGTCTTGTGATCCAGGCAGGAAGTGACATACCAGGCAGACTCAGAATATAAGCAGTAACAAGTAGGAAATTTCTCTCTTCTTCCTACCCTTCTCTTCTCGTTGGAGTCTCGATGTGAGCCCAGGAAGACAGGACACTTTCTGCCAGTGTCATCAACAAGATAAGTCTTATAAAATATATCGATTAATAATTATGGTTGATACTTAAGACAGAGATTGCAGATAAGAAATCCTAGTCATTAGCCAACAGCATTGTACTCAATATAAGTCTCTGTGTGTTACTTGGGGTCTTAACATGTTGGCGGGGCATGGGTGGATTGTTGGATAGACTTATCTTTACAGGATTCAGTGTGTTATATTAGAAAATGGTGCAGTGCTAGATATGAATGATATCAGAGTTCTCACGAATGAACTCCTAAGAGCTGTAACTGCTTGTGGGAGAACTGAAAAAGATCAAGCCAACCTTAATCCCAGCAGTAATTATGGATGTTTTCATAAACTTGTACGCTTAGCTGAGCTGCTATTGACAAGTGATCATTACTTGCAAAGGGGGATTTTTTTTTCTTTTGCAAGGCAGATATAATGTTGGGCCCTAGAGGCTACCCATGATCCAGTAGATGTGTAATAGTCAAATACAAATAAAAACAAGTGGATTTATTGAGTTTAAATAGAAAAGAGCATAATGAATGGAGAGATTGAAGCAGTGGAGAAGACAGGGAATGAAAGGGAGAGGAAGGTAAGGGCGTTAAAATTGATAAAAAAGAATGTATTGAATGAATACGTGTGATTCTCACACAATGAGACAGATGCCACTGGAAAAAGAGAGAGGAGGAGGAGGAGGAGGAGGAGGAGGAGGAGGAGGAGGAGGAGGAGGAGCATGAACAAGAAGGAATCCAAGATAGGTAGGTGGGAAGAGAATATATTACAGGATGGTAAAGAGATGATAGAGGGGAGAGTTGGAAATACATGTGGCCAAAATACATCCTATCTGTGGATGAAAGTTTCAAGGAATAAGTACAAACATTTGAAGGGATACTAGTGGAATTATTTTGTTACACCAGAGATTGAGCTAACAACAGTCCTTAGAAATGTGGTGTTTTATGACAGGCTCATGATCAAGGCTTGTCATTTATTTTCCTCAGTGAATACTTGAGGCTACTCTCGCTGCATGAGTCATGTCATTTTGTTGTTAATTTTTAAGTGTGTGTTTCACATATTTTTAATTAATAACACAAGATTTAAATTTGAGGTACTGTTTAATATGCATCAGCAAATTGTGAAGGCCAAGTGAACAACATTCAACAAACTACAGATCTTTGTTGAGGACAGTGGTGATATCCCTAAATATTCAGTTTAAGACTTCCCATTGATATTCCTGGGGCAGCCCTTTGGTCAAATATGAAACATTCCCTCATATGAAAAGAAGAGGGAAGCCTGTAAAAGTCAGGAAGCATTTCAAATTTAAAGCACACGTGAAACCCACACGTATTACAGAGTATTACAGAGGTCACAAGTTCCTTCCCCATCTTAAAATATTAGTTAGCAATTGCAGGGAGACAGGGAGAAGCAGGGGTTGAGCTTTCATAAATCATTTATGCTGAGGAGGGTTTTTAAGCCTTTCAGTTTTTTTGGGTTTTGTTTGTTTGTTTGTTTGTTTGTTTTTGGTTTTTGGTAACCTATACTCTGGTAGCTAAACTCAGAACACATGCTTCTATCTGAAATCCCACAAATTCATTGGTTCAGCCAGTAGTGCTTTGATACTGCTTATTTGGTCCATGGCCAGTGTTCTATGTAGGCTAAATAGACATTTGTTCATGTCTCCTAGGGAATGCCACAGTTTCCGGAATACTGGCAAGAAGAAATGTGCTGAGTTTCTTGTAAGTAGTTAGAGTTTTGTCTTGTGTTGAGCTTAAGACTACAATTGCCACTGCTGTGTCTATTCAGTATACCTATTTTTTTGGAGGTATTAGTAATCTTTAGTCACTTTGGATACAAGCTAATTTATCTGATAGAAACAGGATTATCATCATGAAAAATTCTAAGAAAGTAATATTCCTCTAGTCAGTCCTCCAATATAAATATGGATGCAGCTGATCAACCATCAAGCACTAAGGTTACTATTCCCTAAGTACCAAGTTCCAAGAAAAACTTGTGGTAACTGAAACCAGCAAGTAAATATAAATAGATAATGTGGAAAAGAGAACATGGAAATTGTTACTAGATTTTAGTCTCCTTTTGGTTGACAAACAAACAAAAACCCAGAAAATAGTTCCCTGATTCATTTTTAAAGAAAGGAGTCACTTTAATTTCTGTGTTTAATTTGTTGTCTGTGAATGACCTTTAAATTTATGTCATTTGCTCTTCACATTACAGTTCTGACATCCCCTCCCTCATTTTCCTTCATTAGCAATCCACAAGAATGTAGCTGTTATTTTACAAATTACCCATAGTAACCTATACCCTCAGTTTGATTAGAGTTTGATATCTTTAACATTTTTGTAGGAAAATTAAATATTAAAAATTTATCATATACTTTCCTAAATTTTTACTGTGAACAATGAAATAGTATAAACATGTTTACACACAGGTTTAATGAGACAGTTTTCTTGATTAAATTTTCATATATTATCATCATCAGTATAGGAACAGAACCAGAACATTCCCTGCTTTTGATGAGAGCAGGAATTGCAGAGTAAAGATACCATAAAATGATATTTTCACCTGATTAAAGTTCCATCATTGAAAACAGTACACTAATAATGATGAGAGTGATTTTTTTCACACAAATACAAACAATTATGAAAATAGATTGCTCTTTACTTAGAATATATCTTACGTTTTTAGAGATATAGAAATAGTTTCTTCTTTACTTGGAGAACAGTGAAAGGAGAAGAAAAGATTTCCCATTGTTATTGTTTTCATCAGTAGTAAGTATAAGAATCACATTTCAAGAAAATTATGCTGTACTTGAATCAAACAAAAGTTGGCTAACAAATATTCTTTTGAGCAGTGATTCTCAATCTTCGTGGCCTAAATATAATTTATCATAATTGTTCTTTTCTTGTCATTCCTATAGAACTACCTACAAAAGGTACAACTAAAGGCTTTTATTTAATTGGGAACTGTAGATCATTTTTATCTTTCCTATTTTTTTTTCAAGACAGTGTTTCTCTGTGTAGCTTTGGAGCCTATCCTGGCACTCGCTCTGGAGAGCAGGCTGGCCTTGAACTCACAGAGATCCATCTGCCTCTGCCTCCCGAGTGCTGGGATTAAAGGCGTGCGCCACCAACGCCCGGCTATCTTTCCCATTTCTAATGTTTGAAAAAAATTATGTTCAATACCCCATGAACTGGTATCTAACTCTCTCCTAGAGTCATCAAGAAACAAAATTTTAGTCCTAACATAAAATAATGTACTACTCTAAAGAAAATGCTGCAGGGCACTGTTTGCAAAGGCCTTTAATCCCAGCACTGGGGTGGCAGAGACAGTCTCTGAGACTTAGAGACTAACCTGGTCTACAAAGTGAGTTCCAGGACAGGTTCCATAGCTATAGAGAAACCCTGTCTTATTTTCCCACTTTTTAAAATTTAAATTAGAAACAAGATTGTTTTACATGTCAATCTCAGTTCCCTCTCCCTCACCTCCTCCCTTGCCCCCCACTAACCTCCTATCCCATCCTGTTCCTGCTCCCCAGGGAGGATGAAGCCTCCATGAGGGATCTTCAAAGTCTGTCACAGCATTTGGAGCAGGGCCTAGGCCCTTTCCCCCATGTGTCTAGGCTGAGAAAGTATCCCTCTATGTGAGATGGGCTCCCAAATTCCATTCCTATGCTAGGCATAAATACTGATCTACTACCAGAGGCCCTATATATTGCTGAGGCCTCCTAACTGACACCCACATTCAGTGGGTCTGGATCAGTCCTATGTTGCTTTCCCAGCTATCAGTCGGGGGTTCATGAGCTCCCCCTTGTTCAGGTCAGCTGTTTCTGTGGGTTTCACCAACGTGGTCTTAATCCCTTTGCTCATCACTCCTCCCTCTCTGCAACTGGATTCCAGTAGTTCAGTTCAGTGTTTAGCTGTGGGTGTCTGCTTCTGTTTCCATCAGGTACTGTATGAAGGCTCTAGGATGGAATATAAGGTAGCCATCAATCTCATTATAGGGGAAGGGCATTTAAGGTATCCTCTCCACTAGAAACCCTGTCTTGACAAACCAAAAACAAAATAACATCAACAAAAAGCTAAGCTAGGGAAATTATGCTGAAAAGAGGTGGGGGAGGATTGTAGGAGTCAGAGGGGTCAAGGACAACACAATAAAACCCACAGAATCAACTAACTTGCTCTTGAACCAACAACCTGGGAATCTGCATGGAACTTATGTAGGCCCTCTTCATATATGTGACAGTTGTGTAGCTCTGTCTACTTGTGTGACTCATAGCAGTATGAGGAGAGACGGTTACTAATACTTTGGTGGCTTTTGGGACCCTATTCCTCATACTGAATTGCCTTGCCCAGCCCTAATACAAGAGGAGATACTTAGTACTACTGCAACTTGATATGCCAAGTTTTGTTGAGGATGGCCCTTTCTGAACAGAAATGGAGGAGTAGTAGATTTTTCTGGGGCTGGGGTAGTGGGTGATGTAGTAGGAGGAGAGGAGGGAGGGGACTCTGTGGTCAGAATGTAGAATATATACACAAATTTAAATAATTATAGAAAAGAAAATGAGTATTACCTCCATACCATCAGACACCTTTATGTTGGTCAGTAGAGAATAACACATAATTAATTCCAGTGCATGATAAAATTTGGAATCCTTAACTTATCAAGTAAGAAAATATTCATTTGTGTCTCATATTTTTTGCTTCAAAACTCAAGGAAGTAACGATGCTTAACTGTTAAAGTTTGTACATAAACGAAGACAATGACCTCATTATCAGTGGTAAGTGCTTTCAATTAATTATTAAGAAAACAATTGCTATTTAGCACAGGCTCAGAGATTTCTATTTATTATAATAACAATAGTATGCATTAATGCTGAAATAATTAGACTTAACCTCTGCATGGTAGTTAGATAATGCATCCACTTGCTTTGTCAGGCAAAGTTCATTTAAAGTGACATTCTATATTTTTCTAATATACTCACAAGTTGGTAGATAATAAAGCCTAAATTTTAGGATAAATCATGTGAATCTTATTTGGATAAGGCAAGTTTTAATAGTGAGTAGAGTCTGGTCAGATTTGTGCTGAGATTTTACCTGATATCTGTTATGTATATTACTGAAATGACAAGAGTTGCTTAAGCCATAACAGAGTAGAGAGCAACTCATGGGCTGGGCATGGGGCTGTACTGACTTTAATGTTACTTAATTTCCCCTCTCCTCCACTTTCTGTACCTAAGATATTCTCTTCCTTTTTGGGATAACCAAGAAATTACCTTTCCTAGAGTCCTTTCTACCCTATTTTAACTAGAGCCGTGTAACATCTGCATCTGAAAGAGTGAAAGTGTGAGTCTTTGGGGAATCTGGAGTCAGCTGCAAAAGAGGATGACAAGAGTCATTTCAGAGTGGCTATTTTCTTTTATAAATTTTTATTTAAATTAAAAACAATCTTATTTTATATATCAATCCCAGTTCCCTCTCCCTTCCAACCTCCCATGCCCCCCAACCAACTCTCCATCAGAGTGGCTTCTTGAAGCACAATTTTGGCATCTTGTGCTGCATGGTTAAATGATCTACTGGCCTGACATGGGACTCCAGAGCTTTCTTCTGAACTAAGGGAAATAACTCTCCAATGTTAATGAGGGAAATCAAGAGAATATGTGAGAAATTTCTGACAAATTTCACTAATCTTCTTACAGCTATTGTGTCTATACTGGCATGTCTTTGTGAGTGACAGTGAGGCATTGTAAGGATCATAAATGGATAATCAATTTTCACAAGGCCCCCAAAAGTGCTCAGTTTTTATAACTGCACTTAGCACCCATCTAAGAAACAAATAAATGTATGCGTATAAATGTATGTGTATAGTAAATGCATTTCTAAAGTTCTGCATCTCTCACTTTCAAGAAACTGTTTAAACACTTTGATAATCTCTGTCCATACATAGAAGGAAACCAACTTTATGCTTTTGCTATCCATGCAAAAATATTTACAATGAATTGTAGCATTTCAGATGTATAATGAGGAATTAATCATTTACTTTAAAATTAGGCCTTTCCAAGATGTGCTTAATATTGTTTTAGTGTTTTATTTAACCATTTACTCAGATTTTTTATTAAATTTTTTGTTTACATTGTTCTTAACCTAAGTCAACATCCTGCCCATTGCTTTTAGATTGTGCAGTATTTACTTAGCCATTGAAACAGAGTGAGTGACTAAGAAAGAAAATAATCTCTCTGAATTTGTCCTGCAATACTTTAAATTTAGGCGTTTATTTAAATTCTAGTGTGCCTTTCCTATCTACTCTTGTTATCTGGAATGATACTTTATACAAGTGCATTGGTCTGGTTTCCAAACAGGGGATTTGAAGTGTTATCATTCAAAGTTAAGTGTTTGCAACATCCTCCCTGAGATTCTGTTCCTAATTTCAAGACTTGCGTTACTAAATATGCTCTTGTTAATAAGCCCAATCTGGAATGATAAACGTAAGAGACTACTTGGCAAGAGTACAATTCCTGACAGCTGCAGGCAAGATATTACTAAACATGAAATTATATGACTGCTTGTCTTTTTCATAGGGTTAACAATGTCTCCTCAAATAATAATAAATCAAAATAAATCTGGTGCTTTTTTTACGATTACTTTAGGTGAGCATATAGATGAACAACACATGATGAAAATTATTATATGACATGTAAGCTACCCACGATGTCTGAGGGAACCTCAGTTAAGGAATTGTCTATATTAAATTGGTTTGTAGACATATGTTTATAGGATTTTCTTAACTGTTAATTATTGTGGGAGGGCCCAGATCACCATGGACAATACCATCCTGGATTGGATAAGAAAGGTAACTGAACATGTGGCTGGAAGACAATCAATGAGCAGGGTTCTACAAGAAGTTTGTAAATAAGGAACCTACCTTTAGTTTCTGCCTATGCTTCTTCCATGGAGGGCTATCTCCTGTAAATTAAAACTGACCATTTTATCCCTAAATTGCTCTTGATTAATGGTGTATCACATGAAGAGAGAAGTGAGGTAGAATATCAGGTAAAGAACGTTATAAAAGAGAAATTTACCTAGTTTCCCAAAGGGTTTATTTTGCATTCCTCTTAATGAAGGGACGTGTCTTTAAGATGGTCAATCGGCATCACTGATTTATGCAAACAAACGTGCGAAAATATTATTACATTTATTTATTTGCAATAAGAATTGAAATGGTGCTGGTCTTTGGTGGCACACGCCTTTAATCCTAGCACTTGGGAGGCATAGGCAGGTGGATCTCTGTGAGTTCAAGACCAGCCTGGTCTACAGAGCTGGTTCCAGGACAGCCTCCAAAGACACAGAGAAACCCTGCCTCAAAAAACAAAACGAAACAAAAGAATTGAAATGGCAAATTAATTTTCACAAGTTGGGAAATGTAAAGATTAGAAAACATTAGCAATACGCTTGGCAATCTCATACTATCTGTACCTTACATGCTCAACACAAATGACAAGATTAGCATTAGAGGGTAAATTATTCTTACACATATTCTCCTATTATCACAACTTAACATATGTAATCAAATTAGATTGAGAGTTCATACATGATATGGAATTATTTGAACAACATTTATTTTCTAACAGTTTATCCAGACTATGCTGCACACACACACACACAAGCCATTTTCTTTGCATCCTATGCAGCCTCACAACCCTCTCTTATACAATAATTTAGCTAGATCCTTGGATTGTTAGTCCACCTGGTCCACTTGATGCAGTTTGTTGTGGCAGTTATTAAGTAAATTAGTCAACTGTATCAGTAATAAACAGGCAAATTTTGTGTTTTGTGAAAATGTATTCCTAAAATTATTAGATAATCTTTGCTAATGATTAGCAAAGTTGTGCAGCTCTCTGAAGAAGTAGTAAGAGGTCTCACAAGATAAACTATTACTCAGGCATCAACCTCCAGAAATTCTTTTTTATATAAAATTTATTTAAATTAGAAACAATCTTGTTTAACATACCAATTCCATATCCCTCTCCTTCCCATCCTTCCATATCCCCACCAAGCCCCATCCCATCCCCCATCCACTCCACAGGGAGGTTGAAATTCTTGATTCAAAAAGGTTTCATACACTTCTGTAAATTATAATTTACATGCTTGAACATTTAGTATTGGATAAACAATTGGTTTGCCTTGCCTATAGAAGAGTATTTAATAGTTGTGTGCAGCCTTTTGTATAGATTTGAGACCCCATGAGCTTTCCCTGAGCCATCCACATCAGCATTTTAAAAAGAAGTAACATTATAGAAACTGAGAAGTCACACACACACACACACACACACACACACACACACACACACACACAGTAACAATTAATAAAAAAGATGCCATGAATTTGAAATAACACCAAAAGTCATATATGGGAAAGGAAGGAAGGAGGAAAGATAAGGAAGAAAATTATGTAATTAATACTAATACTAAATAAAATAAATTAAGTGTAATACCGATTGATTTTTCACCAATTTTTTGTTAATTAATTTACTTATTTGATCACAGTGGTAAGTATATATATATATATATATATATCCAATCATCTAAGATTTCATATATGTAGGTTTTTTTTTATTTACTTTTTTTTTATTTTTCGAGACAGTGTTTCTCTGTGTAGTTTTGGAGCCTATCCTGGCACTCACTCTAGAGACCAGGCTGGCCTCGAACTCACAGAGATCCACCTGCCTCTGCCTCCCGAGAGTGCTAGGATTAAAGGCGTGCTGCATCAACCCCCGGCTTGTATGTTTATTTTATAAGGGAGATTAGTATAGTTCTAATATTTTGAAACAAATGGAGAATTTTGGTTACAAATGTGTTAATTTGGAAACACTATCATTATTTTGATTCTTCTGTTAAATATGCCACTTTGTGTTTCATTTCTCTGCAAGTAAGATTGACATGGATGAGGACAGTCATGTCTGCTAAGATTTATTTGTCTAGATGCACTTTGTATTATCAGTCTTCTAACTCTGACTCTGAACCTGTGCTGTCACTCATCTCAGAATATACTTTGATTAAATAGATGCTCAAGTCTTACTTTATGTCTTGCTGAGATGAAGATGAGCAAATATAGCACATAATCTATTAAAGGCTTTTCAAAAGAAACCAACTGAGTTTGACTTCTACCTTTTCTTCATTAGTGATTCAGTGACAAAACCTCAAAGAAGTTCTTTTATTATCAGTGACTCAATTTGTCATTTAATGATCCTCTTCACAATCATGTCAGGCATTAATGTTCCCCAAATCACGGTGACCAGCATTAGAGGACTCAGCCACTACTTCTATGATACTATCATAAAGACTTTACTGAAATACTCACATTCCCTTCAGTAAAAGTGACTTACTGTGACAGAAACCTGATGACTGCTAACAATTTCCATTCTCTTTGAAAACTGTTTCCATGTAAGGAAGAAAAATTGACCTGTGTTCATATTCCCATTTCTAGGGGTATTAAATTCCTAATGAGAGTTGATGAAAGAATTCTCACTACAGGCTTTAGTGCTCCAGAAATACATTCTGAAGCTCTGTGAGGCCCAGCTTCTTCCTCTGCATGCCTCTATACTGTTGACTCTAAATGCAACAGGGTTAGCATTGTAGGGTTAGGGTGAGGGTGAGTGTTAGTCTGTGAATTCCATTCTTGCCCTTTGACTTCCAGAAGACTTTGCTTTGCTTTATACTGATAAGATTGATTGTATCAAGATTTAAAGTAGACCTTCAATCCAATCAGAAAGTAATTTGTTACCCCAATAGCATTCATGCCACTCTTGCATCAATGGAGATATCTTCTCAGAATCATAAAAAACACAAGAAAAAATTTTCTAAATTAGGAAAATAGAAGAATGTCCAGAAATTCATAATCTTTATCTGTGAAAAGTCTACAATTAAAATTATACCTACCATTGAGAGACTGACTTCCTTTATCTTCAACTAGAAATTGAAGACTGTTAAATTATTTGACCAATATTTCTAGGCTTCAAATAATACATGGAAAAGACATTCAAAGCATTGCACTTGCAAAACTAGAGATAGTAATATTATACTTAGAAGATTTCATAAACTCTACAAATAAATTAGAAATAATAGCTGAATTTAAATGGATCCACCATCAATATAAAACTGTGTAACATGTATAATTGAAAAAGACACACTGAAAATTGAAGTATTTTTCTACAGATAATATGAGAGAAATTAAAATATTAAGTTCTAAATCATAAATTTAAACATATAGTGATAAGACATGGGCATTGAAAATTGCAAAACATAAAGAGTGACTATAATATAAAAGAAGAAGAAATGCTACATTCATGATTTTGACCACTCAAAATTGTGTGGGATTTATGTATGTTTGTTTGCATGTTCAGTTGTATGAAATATGTGTGTGGATGGAAGGTGTGTGTGTGTGTGTGTGTGTGTGTGTGTGTGTGTGTGTGTGAGTGTGTGTGTGTGTGTAAGACAGAGGACTACCTCAGGTGCTGTTACTCAGGTTTTATTCAACTTCTATTTGAGTCATTATGTCTCAATGACCTAGACTTTACCTAATAGGCTAGGCTGGCTGATAAATTTATCCAAGTGATCTACTTATCTCTGCATCCAAATTCATGGATTAAAAGGCTACACAATCACAACCTAAAATTCTGATTATTATGTTTTCAAGGCAATTATTTTACTAAGGAAGGCATTTACCTCAGAATAAATATTTTTCTCCAAATACTCCAACTTCAATAAATGCAACTTACAAATTGTTCTTAAGACAGTAAGTTAGATAATAAAACATTTTTAATTTATAATGCAGACATGCCAAATTTGGCAAATATTATACAGATAATGAAGAAGAAACATTTTAACATACTCTCAGGGGGGGCACATTCTTTAAGAAAACTGCCTTTATATCCCACTTATCCATCAAATTGTTTATATCAGAGTGGAACATCATAAATCCCCTCCATCTGTGGTTTTTGTTATGTTGATCATGTATAGACCATGTACATTTAGTTACAAACACTGTAATTTCATGTGTGCAAAAGCATGGTCACATATAGCAAATACTGTTTTACCTCAGTTGCACAATATCATTGTCTCTTGTAGTCTTTGCACTCATTGTTTTTGTGATTGTCCTTCAGTCTTAAGTGAAGGATGGTTGAAAAGGTGTCTCATTTACAGTATTCCACACAGTATTTACAGTATTTACAATATTCTCAGCTTATTGAGTACTTGTAGGTATCTCTACTTATTACTGTAAAATGAGGTTTCTCTAATGATATTTGAGAGACACACTAGTTGCTTGGTGCATGTGTATGTGTTTTATCTGCCTGTATGTGCTTTGCATGTATAAAGAAATTAGAAGGCAGTGTATTCCTATGTATATTAATAATAATAATGCTATTGTTACTAATATTAAATAGTGTTATTATTATTATTATTATTATTATTATTATTATTATTATTATTATTAAAATCTCTGCTAGGGCTTATAGCTTAGCCATTGTCAGCTTTTTTCCCCAATTAACATTTCCAGGTGTGACTTCTATCTTATCGAGTATACTTTAAATCTAATAAGAAAGTAACTCCCCCAAAACACTAATATCACTATTGTATTAACAGGAAGCATGGATAACAGTCAGTCTGGATAACAGCCAACATGGATGAAAGGCAGTGCACATAACAGGCAGAGCAGAAAACAGGCAGTGCAAACAACAAGCAGCATGGAAAACAGTCAGGGTGGTTAACAGGCAGACAGAGCAGATAGCAGGTAGCACTGATACAGGCAGCTTGGATAACAGTCAAAGTGGATATTTTCTAGCCCAGGTGTTATTGTACCTCTTAGAGTTGACACTGCACTTTTAAGACAGAAAACAAACAAACAAACAAACAAAAACACACAAAAAACATTAGTTAAAATCTCTGCATGAGTTTCTTGTTCAATATTATGAATAGTTTTTAAAATTGAATAAAAAGATATTTAAATGGAAGAACAACTCTGCATGTAGCCCTTATGCAAACTTAAATCCTAGAGCATGGTACTGATGTCAATCCAGATAAATTTACTACAGAATACAGAATTCAGAAATAATTTTAAAATATTTTCAATTTTGTATGTGTGGATATTTTGCCTGAATGTATGTCTGTGGACCATGTGTGTGTCTGATGCTTCTGTTGGCCTAAAGAGGGTGTTGGATACACAGGGCCTGGAATTATAGACAGAACTTGTGTTTTCACAGGTCGCCATATAAGTAATAGGAATCAAACTCAGGACCAGTGAAAACCCAGCCAGTATTTCAGAGTGCTGATTTTATGGTTCAAGACCCTGACACACTTTTTCTTAAAATATTGTTGACTGATCAATTCTCTGTGAAAAATTTTTCACATAGTATAAAAGTATCTTCCAACCATGCTTCAAATTCTTTGGGAAAATAAGCTTAAAATGCTCACAGATGCATGTGTGCAATTTAGAATTATAAAAACATAGGGAATGATGAAAAACTATTATGTGAACCTTGAATTTTTGTATAACATAACCATAATTCATAATGAAAGCAATACAATGACCTATTCATTTACAGTCTTTTCACTTTGTAACACAAACACAACAAATTGAATTGGCAATTCAAATGTGATGAAATACTTTATAATTATATAACTAATAAGGTACTGTGCCTCAAAACATATAAATAACAGCCAATACTGAACAAATAAGACAGCACAGACTTCGGTAATAAAATTTCCAGATGATATGCCCATTTAATTACAGAAGGTTTGTGAAAGGCCATTGAACACTTGAGATAATGTCCAACATTATTAGTCATTACAGAAATGTCACTGAAATGGCAAAAGAGTGCTCCTCTACACTAAAGTCAGATGTCTAAACTCTAAGACTCTTGACCATGGTCAGTGTTGGCAAACTGACCCTGGAATATTCAGGTTGCAGGTTGGAATAAATAATTGTAAATCATTTGGGGAGAAGGAATTGGCCAATTGAGAAGGCACACTTCATTTTTATGCTGTCTAAGACGTTGGTTAATTGCCATATCCCATATTCCCTCTTTATTCCTATCTTGGAAGGCCAATAGAAGTGTACTGGGACTGCTAAATATCTGGGCAGGGGAAGGTTCTTGCTTCCAAGTGTGAGGACCCAAGTTTGATCTCAAGGATTCACACAGTAGGAGCAGAGATCTTGTTCCCAACAATTGTTCTCTGACTGCCACACCAATCTGTGTTATATAGGCACACACTCAATCATATCTATTACATATGCAAATAATAAAATAAAAAAAAATTAAAGGTGGTTATTCATTTAGTTTAATGATGACAAAGTTCAAAGAAAGCAGTGTAAATCATAACATATTTATGACTCCCTCAGTGGTAGATAAGTGAAGTCATCTATCATTCCCATAGACTAATTTTACACAGTATCTTGATGGAAAGTTAGTTAACTACTCGAGAAATGGCCTCTTAGAGAGGCAAATGTACAATTTTTAGGAATTGGAACTCTATCTAGAGGTTGTCTTTTGAGGGGTGAATAGATATTCACTTAAATCTACCTAGGAACAGTTATATTAAAGCCAGGCTTTTAATAAGATAAATATGGCAATTTGGTACTTATGCTACATCTAGTGAACAGAACTGGAATATGTCATAGTCAAAGTTCTATTGCTGTGAAGAGATATCATGACAATGGCAACTCGATTAAAAGAAAGCATGACATTTGGGATTGCTTACATATTCAGAGGTTTAATCCATTTAATCCACCCACAATGTATGGTGACATGCAGGAAGACTTGAAGCCGGAGTTGCAGTTGAAACTTCTAAATCTTGGCAAGCAACAGGAAGAGAGAGTAAACCACCAGGTCTTACTTGAGTTTCAGAAACCTCAAAGCCCACCCACAATGATACACTTCCTCCAACAAGGCCACACCTACTCTAACATGACCACATCCTAATCCTTTCAAATAATGGCCCTCCCAGTGAAACTTTTGGGGTCATGCTTTTTCAAATGACGACAGGAAATATCTTTGAAAAATAATATTGCATCTAATGCAGGAGTTATTCACTTATGTCATAGCAAACTGCTCAAAGCATGTACTAAAATATTTCAGGAGATAAAAAGTGTTTGACTTTGTGTTATGTATTTTGTACTTTGCTCTCCATAGTCATGAACTAATGACTGTGATGTCAACTAATGGACTTGTGTGAAGTGGATGGATTGTAGATGTTTATGCTCATGAACAAAATTGATGTGCCTTTAATTACAGTAATAGGAACTGATGGGAACTTCAGGACTTAAAGCCAAAGGGAAGCAGGTTGCTAAAGTATACCCCTGAAAGTTATGCCCTGTGTAAGGTCTCTGGTCATTAATTCCCTCTCTTTGTGTCCAGCAACAGCAAGGCAAATGCCTTTTCTCTGTCTTATCTTTTAGTGCTGTCAGTATTCCAAGAAATTTATGAAATTCAGTTTATCCCTTCCTCAATTTGAAAATAAAGATTTGAACTATCCTTAATGAAACTTTCTGAATTTATTAGCATAATCAAAACTGAGTAAATTCATCATCAAGTAATTTCTTAGGACTTCAATTTTCCCAGTTTAATCTGTCACACTAATTATCTTAGGTCTTCAGTGATTTGTTCAGAGTACAACACCAAAGGCTTAGTAGGGAAGACAATCCTTATAACAAATGTGGTCTCTAGGCTTTATTTTTATGAATTCTGCTACTAAAACCTTAAATTCTTTACAAGAGAAAATGAAAAAGTTTGAAATATGTTTATGTTTGTGATTGGTTATTTGGTCAATCCTGCTTTCTAAGAACTGAAGTCATTTTCAATGAGTTTGAATGGAATGCATTATATTTTGAATGGCAGTTTTTCTTTGTGTTAATTTATCTAATCTTCCTGTGTGAATGGGTGAGAATTGAAACCCGAAACCCGAAATGTAATGCTTAGTTATTTGGAATAAAAAAGATGAAGAAGAAGTATCTGAGTCAAAAATCAATGATCAAGTAATAAGATATTATATTTTTCTATAACAAACTCTGAAATCATAATGTAAATATCAAGTTGTTGCTTCATTTCTATCCCAGACTATAAAGAATGAAATTAATATGCAATTTACAGAAGAAAAGAATAAGTCCAAGCTATGAACTTTTAGTACATATGTTCCTGATTTCAATATATCTGTATGAATTATTTCATTTGAAAATAAAGGAGTTTGTTAGCAAGGATGAATGTAATTAACACTGAAGCCCATGTGTCCTTTGTAAGTTCTGAAATACATATGTATTTATGAATGATAAATTTATCCCACTGAGGAGAGGTATTCACTGCTACACAAGTTATTTCTTTCTGATTTCTTAATGTTGTTTGCAATGAATTATTTAAACCAGAGAAATTTGAAAATCGTGGAGGTCAGAGAAACTCAAATTGCTTCCACCTCCCCAAAACAATCTTAACAGCTAAGTTACTACCCAGGGAATGACATTTTTATGTCCTATTAGTGATAACTGTTATTTTTATACTGCTCATGACAATTTCTCACTCTGCTGAAATGTGAGCATTTATCTAACCACATTCCAATTATTTTCAGTTGCAGAAACTATGTAACACATCTTCAAAGTTCAAATGTGCTTGCAAAATGAGCAAAAGGCAATGTCAGGGTTGTGAATTCTAAAAAATGAACTAATATATAATCACTGACAGTTATTACCAATGAGGACCTGGATGGTCAGAGTTTAGTTGAAAAGATTGTTTTCACCTTAAAGATAGGCTAGGTACTCATTATGAATCTTGAGTGTCTTGTACAAATATAGAATCTTCCAGAAGCATAAATAATAGAGATTTATTTCATGTTTATCTTAGAATATGAGTGCGTCTGTATGGAGTGACAAGTAAAGAACTTCTTTTGAATACTCTAACAACTGGTATAGAGAACCTTCTACTTGCTGCAAATGAGTCCCAGTGATTTCTCCCCAGATATATGATGTGTAAAAATTTTAGTATGAGCCGTGAAGTAGTTAGACTTCAGCCTATTGAAATGAGTTACTAGGTAAAATCCCTGCTGTGCAAGCATACACACCTGAGTTCTTATTCATAGCTTACATGTGAAAGGAATGTTAAGTGGAAAGCATCCAAAGTGTCAAGCCTAATGACAGGAGGATCAGCCTAGCACAACTGTTAAGTTTCAGTTTCAGTGAGAGATAATGTCTCACAAGATAAGATGGAATGTGATTGAAAGCTACAGCTGACCTTGACTTCTAGCCTCTATATGGATGCACACAAGTGTACACACATGCATATCACATCAACAAAATCACACATATAACACACACTCAAACACACACTGACACTAGACAAAAAGACAAGTTTAAGTAGGAGCTGACAATGTTAACATTCCACCTCCTTCCATTTCCTAAAACTGAAGTTTCTGTCCAAGGAACACATGAAAATAAAATGTGAGGATTATTTCCAGGCCACATTCCCATTGCATGTATTTTTAAATTGTTATTTGAAGGACTAAAATACACTTAACTTTATTTTGTCATGAGTATAAACTAATAATCTTTGGGCAATAATGTTCCTAGTCTCTCTTAGTTTCATTATTATTAAAATATTTGAGTAGTGCTCTGCTTAACATGATACACACTTATGACTATAAAATTAAATAAATTAATAAGGCCCTTAATATTATGGACTGATAATACGAAAAAATGAACAGGTTGTGTAATGACAATGAAATGATAGGTATTATCCAGAGAATTAAAAATTAAAGCTCAGTTTTTATTTTAGTGAACCTTTAATTTTTAAGTGGATAATGTTTATTGCATAACTGCACACACACACACACACACACACACACACACACATTTTTCAAAAGCTATTGATTCATGATTAAGGCTAAAGTTTGAAACAGAAGGAGTCAGTTATTTTTGCTAAATACTAAAGCTCCCAAACCTTTACAAGAATTCACATTGACATTCTCAATGAATTTAATGTAACTATCACAGTATTAGTTAATTTTACTGTTCCCTACTTTGCACCATCTTTCTTCATCCCATGTCTTTTTCCATCTTGTTTACCCTCCCTTCCCCACTGGATCGTGGGGACACTCCTGGTAAAGGCCTGGACTGACTAACTCAGCTATTGCCCAATCATATACTCATATATTTGAGTTGACCCATCCCAACATCTTCCTCATCTATGACTTGCTGAAACATATGAAGGGACCAGTCCTGCAGAGCCATATTCTTAGGATCTCCATGACTTAGTGCTACAGTAGGATATCTGAGGGAAGTTTCAGTGAGAGTGCAGTATTGATTATGTACCAGTAACCAGAGACCTTTCACCAGACCTACAACTCATTACAATGAACAGTTGCAAGTAAAGCTATTTAGGCAAAACAGCATACTGTGTGACAGACTGCAGCTCCCTAGGCCACTATCACAAAAGAATATATGATGGAGAGTTGGAAAAGACAGAGGAGTGGAGGGTTTTGTTTTTGTTTGTTCATTTTTATTTTGTCTGATTATATTGTTTCTGTTTTATTTTGTTTTTTATTTTTTGGGGGGAGACAACAGGGTGGGGGAAGACTTGGAAATGTGTAGAATTGGGCGCATGATATGACATCCCTAAAGATTCAATAAAACGTAATGTTGAAAAAAATTATTGAGCCGTGGTTTTTTGTTTTTGTTTTTTGTTTTTTGTTTTTGGTTTTTCAACACAGGGTTTCTCTGTGTAGCTTTGGAACCTATCCTGGCACTCTTTCTGGAGAGCAGGCTGGCATTGAACTCACAGAGATCTGCCTGCCTCTGCCTCCCTAGTGCCAGGATTAAAGGCTGTGCCACCAATGCCTGGCTTGAGCCATGTTTTATCTTAAGTTACTAAAAAGAGTAACTGTTTTCAAGGATAAAGACATTCTTTGCTGGTATGTATTTTCCAGTGAGGCAAATACTTTTCCTTCATATTGCTTAGTTGTTTAATACTCAATTACATTTACCTTTGAAAATTTCATATCTAAACCCATTTTGCTTTGTGTCAACCCATCATCATGTCTTGCTCTCACTTATCAAGTCCTCTCTTTTGTTTGTTTGTATTTGTTTGCTTGTTTGTTCTTGTACAACCCACTGAGTCCAGTTAGTGTTGCTCAGATGTGAACAGATGTGGGTCTATCCACTGGAACATGGAGCACACATTATTGGCAGCCTAGCATCATCTTCAGGAGGAAAAAAAAAGCTAATTTCAGGTTTAAAGAAAAACTATTGCACATCAGAGTATAATGCATTTTTCCTTGTTTATGTACTGTTTCTCACCGAAGTTGTCATAGTGTTTCATGTTTCTCATTTAATCATCTTGTCATGCAAGAAGCTTTTGTTGCTATGTACTTTACTGGTAATTTTTATATTGGATAATTATTAAATGAAAATATTTGGGTTTGAGTAAATGATGCCCTTCTTTCTCTCTGTATTCAGTCTTTCTCACTTAGCTATATGCTGCCTTGCTGTAGGCCAAATATCTTCTTTATTGACCAATGAGAGCAATACATATTCACAGAATACAGAAGGGTTATCCTAAATAGTATCCCCATTTTTGTCTAATCAAAAAGGAAGGTTTCAACTTTTACATAGTAAAATTACAGATAACAAAACAGTTATCAGTAAGAATTACAGTTTGAATATCTAGTCTATATTTGACAAAATTAAAGAAAACATTTAATTATCTATCTTATGTTGGTGAATTTAAAGATTTATATGTAATTTACCAATTTATCATAACTAAGAAAAACTATAATTATAACTATCTAGTCTTCAATTCCACCAAAGACCTGATAAGAACATAATATTAGTTGAAAAACAGGAAGTGCAGGCAAGTTACTTCCAAAAAAGAAAGTAATGACAGAAACAGCTGGCTACCTGGACAGTCACTGAAGGTTTATCTGCAATGCTGGGACATTCAGCTTTGGATTATAGGCCTAGAATATTTGACAGATCCTTTTTAGGAAAATTTGAATGATTTTCTTACCTTGTCTTGGCAAAATTTGCTTTTCTTAGTGTACTGTTTGTCCAGATTGAACAGTGTGCTTACTGTAAGCAGTCAAGGCAAGGCCAAATTTTGCCCAATAGGCCAGTTTTGCCAAGAAGAAAACAAACTCAACATGGTGTGTCTTCAGTGCCAATCATTAACTCAGGAGTAAATTGGTGTTTCCAGGAACAGATATATTTCTTGTCAAAAGAAATTTGTTATTAAAATATTTTATATGCTATATCTGTAGGTCTTCGGAATGTTTTAATATATGTATCTATTTGAAATATAACTCTGTATATCTAGAAAATCTAAGTTTTATGACCTTAAGTTTGGCTATTATAGATAACTAAATGTATTTTTGTAAATCTGCATTTCTTAATTGTACATTGCATTATTAATTGAGCTGTATAAGCAAATACCTTAAACAAGAGTAGAAGTATATGTGAAGCTTGAAAAATAACCTTAATTTATATCAATGACCTAAAATCTATACCAATGTAAAATATTTTGAAATTAACAGTTTTTATGAATAAGGTAAATTCTATAATCTCCCATTTTCTCCCTTATCTCTGTATCAGCAGAGGGTAGACTATGTATTTATTTTTCAGAACATCAAAGATTGCTTTCCAGCACCCTTGTCAGGTGAATCACTTTTCTTTTGGAAGACCAGGCTTGCCCAAATATGGGCTGGGAAGCACCATTCCTGTATCTTTTTTTAAATCTGGCCAGGCCCACTTAGAGAGTCTCTAAGCAAATGAAAGACACTAGAAGCCGAGCTCCACATTCTAGGTAACTGTATCAGCTTCCTCCCATGATGCTGCTGCCAGCTGCCTAAATCTCTCTGTAAGTACTCACTTTTTAACCATATTTGAGCACAAACCCAGCTGGTTGCTAATTATTCACCCCTTACCTACAATCCTGCTTTAGTTTGGGTGCAGGACTTCTGTAGACTCACTTTCTTAGACCAGAGAACCTGTGAGGGAGTTGCTTTGCTCAATATACATGTTGTTATACTTTTTTCTATTCAACTTGATCTGGTTTACTGCATCAGCAAAAAAAAAAAAAATATTATAGCAAGGGTAGGAGGCAAGGGAGTAGGGCTGACAGAAAACCTATCACTCACAACTACATGTAACACTGGCTCCACAGGACTCCTAAGCCTCTAGCCTTCTCAGGCATTTGAACAGCATGTACATACTACTACCCCCTCAAACTCATTTGCATTCATATAATAATATAAACTTTAAATTAATGAAAGTGATGTCTTCTTATGTTTGTGAATTTATCATATATGCATAATCATTAAATTGTGCAACTCTTCTATTTAAATTTATGAAAATATCCCAGAGTAAATATAGTTAGGCAAAGTGTAATATTGATTTTATTTTTGTTAGGACCAATGTGGTGCTCTAAAAATGGTAATGCAAATGACAATGTCCTAAAAAGAAAATTCTGACCTGGTAAACAGAAGAATTGTTACTGGGTAAACAAATTCTTAAATTCAGAGGTCCTCAGGAAACTTGGAAGGCAGGTTTCTGTTTGCCACAGAAACTACTGCCTCCTTTATTTACCCCAAAGGTCAAAAAGTTCTGGATAATTAATCTGAACAATTTCATCAGCTCAATCATCCTCACCCTGCTAAATATCATAAAATCCACTGTGTTTCACCAAGTCCTTGTTCTCTGCCCCAGACAGTTTCATATCCCAATAAAGCTTTCTTTCTACCCACATAGTAGTCTAGTTAAGTACTTTCACTGTACACTAGGTTACTTTTTTTTTTAATTCATGGACATTCTATCAGCATCTATATCCTCAGCATTGAAGTTTCTTTTTCAATATCAGTTTCAAGATATACAGTTTGTTGATATAGGAAAATGAATTGATAAGCTTTATGTATTCATGGCTTTAGAACATTAGTTTCTCATTATAACTGAAGAAAACTATCATTCCAAGAAAGCAAAATGGCAATCTTAACAAGATGTATTGCACTTAAATACAGAAATAATGTAGATCTTTCCTTGCCTAAAGTGATGATGTCCCATGCATGACAAGATCATAAGAACTTTTTGTTTAGGAAACAATGCAAATGCTCTCTGTCCATTGGGGCAGCAGAGACTCAGGAAAGAACTACACAGTGAACAAACTGACTCTCACAGTGTGAAATTTTCCCCTCATTTTTCACAAGTTAAAGGAATAAAGTTATTAAAAATGTTTTCAAGTAGATGTTTACTCGATATGTATAATGGTCATTTCATTTATGTTCACGTAATTAACTTATCCACGAAGTGGAGGACACTCACATTTTACAAAATTTTAAATACCAGGGTAATCTTATACATTATTATTGAAAGGTTCAGGCATTATGTTGGCCTGCCCCTGAAGATTAAGGGTTGGAGCGTGCACCAAAGATGTACTGTGATCCGGGATGGTGAAGTCTCTTTATTCAAGAAAACACCAGGGGAAGACGCAGACTAGAGCGAGGTTACAGGAACCCAGCAAGCGCGACCAGAAAAGAGGGCTAGGGTCTTCCAGTCCAGCCCTTATGAAGCTCCCTTATGTCACACCGACTTTCCTTCACCACACCCTTATGGGTGAGTCCCAGATCCACCTGGCACCTGTCCTACGACTGTTGGGCGGGGCTAGGGTGTCTCCCTACAATTCCCCTTTTAGTCTAAAAGAGGATTAAAACTTAATAGTGTAAAATATCCAAAACTAACAATCATAGAGGTGAAATACAAGAAGATACAATAATCTGCTATGGCACATCCTATGTCTATTCCAGCTAAGTCTTAAAATCATGTGGAAAAGGTGTCTAACTTGAACACCTTCTTCCAATCCCAACTCTAAACAATAAGAAGGTCATTCTTAACTAGGCTTATACTACCCTAATAAACAATAATGGGGAGCAGGGGTGTACCATCTTCTAGGCTACTTCCTGCTGAAATGGGACAATGATAGTCATGTGGGGGCCCTGTGAAAAAAATGCTAGTACAGGGAAAGTCTCTAATGAGTTAAGTCTTGTCCGTGTTAGATGAGATTTGTTTGATTGAAGATCTACGTTGAAATCCTCAACTTGATTGAAGTCATTACTCGAGGTTCTGGTTGGAGTGTCAGTCGAAACGGAGTGAGTTGAATCCAGTGCAGTCGGGGAGGTGTAGTCCAGTTCCTTTTCTGGAGCATGCAGGGATTGCTATCAGGCTGGTTCTTGTTGGCTACATGGGACTCAAACATAAGTGTCATCAGAGAAATGTTCGCTTGTTCATGTATTTGTACTGGGAAATGCAATCCTTGAAGAACAACAACTATGAGAGGGTGTAGGCCTTGAAAGAAAGAGCCAAGAAAAGACAAAGACAGTCCTCTTATTCTTCATTTATTCTGTATTACAGCAATTGGCTTCTTGATATAACACAGAAACTTTAAAATGTTGTTAAATAACATGCTTGGATTTTAGAGTAGGAAAGCCAAATCCAACTCTAAATCCAGAATCGATTTAATTGAATAGGGACTAGGAAATGAAGAGACATAGAGTTATTTGAGAGACAGCTATAAATTTTACCGTATGGCACGTTCATTTTGTTCGATGATTATAGCTACGTTCTTTCCTTAAGTATCCACACATGTAGTGTCCTTTGACTTCTGGAGGAGGGTTCCTCAGTAAATACCTGTCAGTCATCCTTGTCGAGAAGGTTGTCTTCCTCAACTCGAATCTTGATCAATTTTGATGGTCTCCAAAGATTTTCTTCTCCTGTGGAGACAAATGCAAAACCCCTACCCCAATGTAACATATGTCCAGGTTTCCATACCGAGGTCAGCACATCTTTGAAATACACTGGTTGGTTCAGTTCAGCAGTTTTTTCCATAGTCCAGTGTCTTTCTTCAGCTGTTTGTCCACTGTCATTGGCCTTAAGAAAGTTTAGCGTTAATAAAGCATTATGCATTCTATGTTTGGGGGGTTTCGACTTACCAGCTTGCCTATGGAGCATCTCCTTAAGTGTCCTGTTAGACCTTTCAACGACTACTTGTCCTGTAGGGTTGTGTGGTATGCCTGTGACATGCTTAATGTTATAATATTTGAAGAACTGTTTCATTTTTGTGGAGACATATGCTGGAGCATTGTCAGTTTTTATCTGCGCCGGTATGCCCATAACTGCCATCACCTCCAGTAGGTGTGTAATAACGGAATCAGCTTTTTCAGAGTTGAGAGCAGTAGCCCATTGGAAACCTGAGAATGTGTCAATGGTATGATGCACATATTTCAAATTTCCAAATTCTGTAAAGTGAAAGACATCCATTTGCCAGATCTCATTCCTCCGAAGGCCTTTAGGATTATATCCTGCTGGCAATGGAGTTTGGTTATAAAAGGAACAAGTAGGACAGTTTCTCACTATCTCCTTGGCTTGTTGCCAAGTGATGGAGACCCCCTTCTTTAAACCCTTGATATTTACATGATGCTTTTTATGAAATTCTGAGGCTTTATGAAATTCTAGCACAGTGCCAATCAATAAATGATCGATCTTGTCATTGCCTTGTTCCAGTGGGCCTGGCAGACCTGTATGGGATCTGATATGCATAATGTACAGTGGGTTACTTCTGTTTCTGATTGTTTCCTGTAACTGCAAGAACAATGAGGTTAGTTCAGTATTATCAGGGATGAATTCTGCAGTCTCTACGTGCAAGACGATTCTCTCTGCATATTGGGAATCAGTAACTATATTAAGAGGTTCCGTAAAATCCATAAGCACCATAAGAATTACATATAATTCTGCTTTCTGTACAGATGTATATGGACTTTGAACTACTTTACTTACCTCACCTGCTTTATAACCAGCCTTACCTGTTTTGATAGCATCAGTGTAGAAAGTAAGAACTCCAGAAATGGGAGTTTGTCTTACAATGTGTGGAAGAATCCAAACTGTCTTTTTATGAATTTAATTCTGTCGGTTTTGGGATAGTTGTTACTAATTGTTCCCAAAAATTCGATGAGAGCTTTCTGCCAATATTCATTATCCTTCCATAAGGAGGAAATTTCATCATTAGTTAAAGGTACTATAATCTGTGCTGGGTCTTTTCCAGTCAACTGATGAAGTCTTAATTTGCCCTTTAAAATCAAATCAGAAATCTTTTCTATATACGTTTTTAACTTTTTGTTCTGCTTATGTGGCAGGAATATCCATTCCAATATAGTGTCTTCCCTCTGCATCAGAATCTCAGAAGGGTATTCTCTGGATGGCAAGATAACCAGAATACAGTCTAGATCAAGGTTTATCCGATCTACATGCACATCCAATATTCTGTTTTCTACCCATTGTAACTCTTTTTCTGCCTCAGCAGATAATATTCATGGACTGTTTAAGTCCTTATCACCTTTTAGTGCCATTTTTAAATTCTTTAAGTCATGTCCTTCCACACCAATAATCATCTGTAATTGAGAAATTTCTCCTAGTAGCTTCTGAAGACTGTTAAGAGTTTGATAATGGTCCCTTCTAATTTGTACCTTTTGAGGTCTGATTCCTTGTAAGTCTATCTTATATCCTAAATAGTTAATAGAATCTCCTCTTTGTATCTTTTCTGGGGAAATTTGTAAACCCCATCTAGGCAGAACCTCCTTCACCAATGTAAACATATGTTCCAAAGTTTCCTCACTAGAATCTGCTAAAAGAATATCATCCATATAATGATAAACAAGAGATTGTGGAAATTTTTTACGAATTATTTCCAAAGGTTTTTGTACAAATTGTTGACACAAGGTAGGGCTATTTAGCATCCCCTGAGGTAAAACCTTCCATTGGTATCTCCGAACTGGCTGTGAGTTATTAAGAATTGGCACTATAAATGCAAACTTCTCTCTATCGCTTTCTTGCAATGGTATAGTGAAAAAGCAGTCTTTCAGGTCAATTACTACGATTGGCCATCCTTTAGGTATTAAGGAAGGCAATGGCATTCCAGGCTGTAGAGTGCCCATAGGCTGAATTACCTTATTTATGGCTCTCAGGTCTGTCAGCATTCTCCAGTTACCTGACTTCTTCTTGATGACAAATACAGGAGAATTGCAAGGGCTGGTAGATTGCTCTATGTGACCAGCCTCTAGCTGTTCCTGTACTAACTTTTCTAGAGCCTCAAGCTTTTCAGAGGTCAAAGGCCATTGCCCTATCCAGACCGGTTCATCTGTAAGCCATTTCAATGGCAGGGCCTTTGGTTCCTCTGAAGGCCTGTCATTTGTATTTAGTGTCTGTACAGCCTGGATAGTTGTTAACCATTTTCCATGGCATCTTACCGATCCTTTCTACTATCCAGCGATTGTCTAGAATTCGTATCTGACACTGGAGGCATGTTAATTTGAGTATTCCATTGCTGTAATAAATCACGACCCCATAAATTTATAGCAATATCTGCTACGTAAGGTTTCAGTATTCCTTTTTGTCCTTCCGGTCCAATACAGACCACCAAGTTAACACTCTGTCGAACTCTAGATAGAGTTCCAATTCCTAAAAATTGTACATTTGCCTCTTTAAGTGGCCATTTTTTAGGCCAACTTTTCTGAGTGATAATAGTTACGTCAGCTCCAGTGTCCACTAAGCCAGAAATAACTTTATTATTAATTTTAATTTTCAGCTGAGGCCTTTTATCATTAATAGAAGCTTGCCAAAATATGCGTTTCTCATTTTCACCAGTCATATGTGATTCTTGATCACTATTCAAACTACCCTCTAGAGCAGTGTCATTTTCCACTATAGGCAAGGAACTATCTATTCGTCCTGCGAGAGATTTTCTTCTACTGTTACTGGGAATGATTGAACTGTTCTCGGGGCAGGGACCTGCTTGAGGCCCCCTTTCAAGTTTCCTGGTGCCAATAAGTTCCCCTGAAAATCCCTAGTTGATCTGCATTCGTTAGTCCAGTGTTTGCCCTTACCAGATCTCCTACATAACCCAGAGGGCAATGACCTGCCACGTGGGGAATCGTTAGAATTTCTCTGTCTAAAATTTCTCCTTATATGTCCTATTTTACCATAGCTGAAACATCTATTCTCCTGATGCCTCTGTGGACTCCTGGAGCATGCTCTTCCTATGTGAGGGGCGCCAACTGAAGATTAAGGGTAGAAGCATGCACCAAAGATGAACTGTGATCCGGGATGGTGAAGTCTCTTTATTCAAGAAAACACCAGGGCAAGACACAGACCAGAGCAAGGTTACAGGAACCCAGCAAGTGCGGCCAGAAAAGAGGGCTAGGGTCTTCTGGCCCAGCCCTTATGAAGCTCCCTTATGTCACACCGGCTTTCCTTTACCATGCCCTTATGGGCAAGTCCCGGATCCACCTGGCACCTGTCCCATGACTATTGGGTGGGGCTAGGGTGTCTCCCTACATGCCCCTGTTACCTGGTGGAACACATAGTACCCTGGTCAGCCCAGGGTTCCATGGGAACTAAAGAAAGACACTTGCCCATTTACACACACTCTCTCTACTCTTCTCTCTGCTTCTGCTCTTCTCTTCCCTCTGTCTCTTTATGCTCTCTCTGCCTCTCTATGGTGACCAGCCATGGCAGTCAGCCATTATCCCTGTTTCTCTTCTTTCTTAGTCTCTCTACTCTGCTGGGCCTATAATAAACCTATTAATATGTCTAATAGTCTCTTAAATGTCTTATCTTGTGTTTCATCCTGTGCCCCCTTTCTTTTTTATTTTTAATTTAAAGAAAAGAATAACATTTGGTGCCCATGTGATTTAGGCTCTCTCCTAAGCTCTCGAGCTTCCCAGTGTATAGGCTTTCTCTGTAACTTCTCCTGCCAGGGGCAAGGGAAATTTCAGGGATACTAAAATCTGAACTCATAATCCACTTTCCATCTCTGTTTTTTCCTGGCACTTCCTCCTGCCTACAGTGGGGGAACTCTGTACTTGCCGCTTTTCCAACTAACTATCTTCGGAACCACTTCATCTGCCTGTTCGCTACAATCTGGTGAGATATCCTTTGTCTTTCCTGCGGGTCAGGTTTGTGATCCCACTCCAGGAGTGGTACTGTTATGCTTTTTCAGTTAGGACCCTGGGTCCTTTTCAGTTTTGGGACAGCTGTGTCACCTTCAGGGCCAGGCTGCTGGTGACTCCCACAGGCCAACAGATATCCAGAGAGGAGCTTTTGCTGTTTTTTCCACTTGCCTCACCTATGGGAAATGCATAAGGAACCTGTCTGGTTGTAGCCAACAGGCTAGTAAACAGACAAAAAAAGCAACTTATGGTCGCTGCCATCTTGGTCATGTGGTCTGACCTGGGGGCTGCTATCTTGGCCATGTCACCTACCTGTAGGCATGCCCTCTCCAGCAGCCTGTACCAGCAAACCAGGCTGCCAGATATTCTTTGCTTTTTTATTTTTTTGTTTGTGATTTCATCTTTCACTTGCTCTGTTGCTCATGGCTTGTTTACAGAATACTATGTCTATCCAGGGCCCTCTGTTTAAGTCTACTCTGACCCTTTAAATCTCCTGTCTGTTTACCACAATACAAGGATCAGAGATTGCATTCTGGTTCTTCCTTTTACTGTTATCCAGTCCTGCTTGTCTCTGTACGTGTAATTTAACTTTATACCTATCTAACTATATACAACTTAAATTAAACTGTGCTACGTCTCATATTTCTAAATTGCCATGCATCTTTAAATGATGGTAAACATTTAAAGTCATAAAGGTCTAATTTAACTATACTTAAAATATAAGCTAAGTCTATGCAATTTAAATTTAACTCATGTATCTTTAAATTATGATGAAAGTTTAAAATCATAAAGGTCTATTTCAAATTAACAAAATATTTATACCACTCAGTTCATCCTGTAAGCTGTTTACAAAGGTACAGCTTTTCATTATAAAAGGGATTTTTTCTCTAACGAAAGGCAAACTTTTAACTGCTGAGACACTAACCAGACAGACAGCTCTCAAATGCTCAGAGATCTAGAGAATATGGCATTTAAAATGTTTTGTTAAAAAGCTTTTTATAACAGAGAGACAGGCCAGCTGCTGGCTCCACCCCATTTCCTCCAAGAAGACTGATGGGTGCTGAAGAAACTTCATTTCGAGTCAGTGAGGGTTGCTACTCACTGAGCAACCCTGTTGTTCTTCATCTCAACTGCTACAAAGTACTCACGACTGTGGACTAGACAACAGTGAAATCGACTTTCCCCAGGTTTCTTGGGACAACAGTAGGGAGCTTTCTTGTAGTCCATAATCCACAAGTCACATGCTATTAGCAAGAAGGCAGGTTTCTTGCAGCCTGCTACTATGGATGGAGGACCCTAGGGATGGCTGTCCATGCAGCCTGCTAGCAAATCTCTGTTATTCTTTAATCATTAATTCAGGTAAAATCTTATCCTTCTCAAGAACTCTGATGCTTTTGATGACTGGTAGTCTTGACAGCTTAAAGCAAAACAGATTTATCTATGTGAAGATAGGAAAGTGTAAGATGTATGAAGGTCTGAGAATGTAGTTACAAAGGTCTGAGGATGGAAAGGTCTAACACAGTGTATGAATGCAAGTTATGAAGGTCTGAGAATGGAAGATCTAAGATGGTAATGTAAGGTCTATGAACTAAAGTTATGAAGGTCTGAGGTGATGGTAAAGTTAGTTGAGACATTAAAAAGTATGAAATATGTTCCGGATTTCTCTATTTCTCATGCTACTGTTCATAGTAAAGTTCTACAATACCACTATAGGATCATAATTACAAGGTCAAGATTAAGATGCTTTTCATTGTACTAAAAAAAATCTGTCAATTTTAAAATGTTAATGCTTTCAGCCAAGTTGCTTCTAACATGAATGTGCCGCTAATGTGTTGAATACTTATGTTTCCAGAAACTCTAAGATTCTTGTAAGTTCCAGGGAGCTGAATTGGATCCAAACAAACATGTCAGATTCACTCCAGTTATTCAATCTTATCCTGGTCCCAGGACTCACTTCCCTCATTTTGGGAAAAAAACCTCAGGAACCCCTCCCTCATCTTACAATCTTCCCCTCAAGTGACAGGACCTAAGAAAAAAAATTTTTCTAAACTTAACCTTGTCCTCTGCTCTGCCAACATCTTGCCAAGTCTAAGAGGCACCAGAGAGTTCCATACAGCCTGGACTGTGATGAAACAACCAGATACTCCAGGACATGGCAGCCCCCTAAACTTCTCAGGTCACCCAAAGATGGTTAAATCCTCACATGTGAGCCAGAAGCAGTCTTGAGAATTCGACACCATTATTCCTTAATCTGCCATATCTAACACACGATCTTTTTAAAGTAATAAGTAAAGTTTAAAGTAATAAGTGGGATTGAAAGATTCAGGCATTATGCTGGCCTTCCCTTGTTACCTGGTGGAACAGGCAGTACCCTGGTCAGCCCATTGTTCCATGGGAACTTAGTCTGCATGCAGGTGCAGAGGACCCCTTTAAAAGACAGACCTCTGCCCATTATACACGCTCTCTATACTCTTCTCTCTGCTTCTGCTCTTCTCTTCCCTCTCTCTCTCTATGCTCTCTCTGCCTTTCTATGTTGACCAGCCATGGCAGTCAGCCATTAACCCTGTTTCTCTTCTTTCTTAGTCTCTCTACTCTACCAGGCCTATAATAAACTGGTTAATATGTCTAATAGTCTCTGAATATGTCTTATCTTGTGTCTCCTCTTGTGCCCCCTTTCTTCTTTATTTTTAATTTAAATAAAAGAATAACAATTATGTTTCTTTCTGCTCATGAAAATCAATCTTTTTAATGTTGTTGTATATTTTTCAAATTCAACATAAGAAATATGGGCTGAATTGTTTTCTAAACTAGAGACAATACTTTCATTTAGTAGCAACTTGGACTATTGGTGTGTCATGATAAGTCATTTTAGTTTTGCTGGTTTTCAAAAAAACTTTCCAAAACCTTATTTCATAAGTAATATAAATCAAAAATATCTTATAAAATCTTCATAATTATGCTTAAGGTTATTTTTTTCCTAAAAATCTCTATAAAAGTAATCAGCATTTCATTTTGAGTGAAGAGTTTCATCATCAATGCTCTCAACAGAATTATTTTTAGATTTTTTACAACTAAACATTCCATGTGAAATAAGAAGTTAATACCATGAAGGAAAACCTGAAAAAACTTGAATCTTACTGTGATTTTATATCCATTAAATAAGCAAAGAATACAGGCCACATGGATTGTGCAGTGGGTAAAGTACTCTTTGTAGAATTTCAGGAAAGATGCACTGGTAATCCTACTACTCCTGTAGAGAGAAGGAAGGTGAGGACAAGAGAACCATTGGAAATTCATGGAGCAGATTGTCTGGCATACTAAACAGTACACACTAGGACAGCCTGGTTCAAGCAGCCTGGACATCATGGAGCAAAGTCTTAACATCCACATGGATCATGGCATGTATTCCATACTCACACACAAAACACCATCTCCACAAATGTATGACCAGATATACACAGGAATAAAAAAGAAACAAGCCCAATGAAATATTAAGACTTTAGTCAACTGAGACATGGAGACGCCTTCTATCCTTTGTGAGTGGTAACAATTTAAAAAAATGTTCTTAATACCTTAACATTTGTTAGAACTGTGGAGGTATCCATGTCTGAAACTTAACTTTAAAGAGAATTATTTCATACATAGTAAATTTTTAAATTGGTAGCTAAATGGCTCTTTAAACATTAAAGTGAATGTTTGTGATGATAGGTGTAGTTGTGGTATGCACCAATCTATAATAGGGGTAGGCTACTTTGGGTATCCTTTCCACTATTGCTAAGACTCTTAGCTTGGGTCCTCTTGGTAGATTCTTGGGAGTTACCCTAGTATCAGGTTTCATCTAGTAATGGATGGAACCAGACACAGAGATCCATAACCAAGAACCAGGCCAAGCTCCAGGAATCCAGTTGAAGAGAGGGAGAAGGAATATATGAGCAAGGGAGGTCAAGACTATGACAGAGAAATCTAAAGAGACAGCTGAACCAAGCTTATGGAAACTCATGATCTCTTGATCAGCAACTATGGAGACTCCAGAGAACCAAACTAGGCCCTCTGCATGTGAGAGACAGTTGTGAAGCTTGGACTAGCTGAGGGTCCCCTGGCAGTAGGACCATGATTCAAACCTGGTACATGAGCTAGCTTGTTGGATCTCACTCCCTATGGTGGGATGCCATTCTCAGCCTTAATGTATGGGACAGGGGCCTGGCCAAACTAGGTTGACTTCTCATGGAAATCCTTACCCATGGAGAGGAGTGGACTTTGGGTAGGCTTAAGGGGAGGTGTGGGGGTCAAGAGGAGGTATTTGAAATGTAAAATGAGATCAAAAATTAAATAAAGGATTGAAAAAATGAAAAGAAAACAAATACCTGAAAAAAGGAAAAAAGTGTGTTTTCTTTTAAAGAAATAAACAAAAATGAGAGACTCCTCTCATTTTATCATTTGAGAAAAAAAAAAAAAAACAGAACCCAGATTGTTCATAGTCACTGAGTTCAAACCCCAGCAGAGCTGACTCTTTTCTTTCTTTGTCTATACACTTGACTGAAGACAACTATGATAGAATCTAACTTCTGCCCTTAACAAATTACTATTAATGTCAACATATGAACCAACAGAAAAGCTATATAGATTGCTTTCTTATTTTTAATTACCATTAAGGATGAAGACATCAGTAAGAAATTAATGTGGTCACAACCTCAATGCCCTAGATGCAATATTTGTAATTCATTTTATTCGTCGGTAACTAAATAATCAGCTACTTAAACCAATACAGTAAGATCCTGAAACACAATAGTTTCCAAGCATCAGAAAGGATGATTGGAGAAGACTTAGAACAAATAGAAAACAGTATCTGTTGAGAATTCATTTATTAAATTTGGTTTTGAGTTTATAATATAATTAAAATTATTCTCTGTTCCTTTTCCTCCCTCTACATCCTCTCCAGGATCCTTCAAATTACTGGCCACTTCATTCTTAATTGTTATTTATATTGTATGAATGTGTATAGATATGTATTTCTAAATACAACCTTTTCAGCCCATGTTTTGCTCCCTGTATGAATATTTTCATGGTTGATTATTTCTAACTGGACAACCAACTGGGATTGTCATGTAATTCAATCTTGTTTGTAATTCAAATAAAAAATGATAAAAAAGACCTTTTCTAGGGAAGACCACCTCTTCAGTTCCCCACTGTCCTTTTGCCAACAGATCTTTATGTAGGGCTGAGACCTCATTTGCTTTTCTGTATCCACCGCTGCATATTTATTGGTGTCATCATTGCCCAGCTGACATTTGTGGAGTCACATTGTTGAAACTTTATTTCATGTTTTGTTTATTTTTCCTAGAATTGTTTCCTGATTCCAAAATGAAAGACTAAGCATTGGGAATAGGAGCATAAATGAGTATATAAGAGAAGAATTTCAGAGGAATATTCTGTATGTTGTAAAGACTGTAAAATAGAGTGTAGAGTTTGATCAAACACATCATGCACAGCTCATGTTTCTAGTGAATTTAAGCAAAGCTATTCTCTGACAGTAAGACACATGGAGAGAAAAAGAAAAGAAATGTTGGATGATATAAAAATTCTAAAGAGATTCTATCAGCCACATAACTAATGCAATTTGGTAGATGGTAGCTAGAAAGTTTTTAAAATGGAATAATTTTATTTGCTTTAACCTCTGAAGTAAAATAAATTCTGCAACTGAAAGATATTAAATTGGAGGTTTTAGATATAGATTAGAGACATATAACAGAGGATCCATGAACTAGATAATATTTCAGTAGAAAACTTGATTCAGGAAAAAAATTGAAATTTTTAATGAAATATATACATACATAAGAAATAAAGCACTCCTCTGATCTAATGGTTAAATATTTCTCTCTCCTTAATACAGAAGTGAAAAATCCCAACATTGTTAGAAATAGAAAAGTAACAAATGAAATTTTAGTAAAAAGATTAATGAATTGATACAGTGGTTTAGAGTTTAATTGTAGACAGCACGTGTCCTGTTACATACAATAAGGTAGACAAACTTTAGGTTCCATAATATTGCACACAAGTTTCAGGTAAAAGAACAAGCAATATGTGATCACATTTTTTATGCAAAACTTTCAAAATTAGTGATATGTCACTCAAGGGCAAATGTTTGTGGTTTACTAAATGAAATTAATATTTTGAGTAAAGTCCAATTCAAGACAAAAGCTGTCCATGAAAGAGGAATGAGAAGCAATTTGGAAGCAATAGAGGATTTTATTATTGAAAATTATGGGTTTTTAAAAATATACTTCTATGTAGTTGTCTTTGTTTGGTTGCCCACATAAGTTACATTTGTAAGCTTTTATATTCATTCAATATTAATAAAATGTTATATTTGTGTTTGTTGGCTTGCCAGTGTTTGGAATTGAAAACAGACCCTTTACCTTCTTGCTGAGCTCTCTAATACAACTCTTAATAATTATTCTTAGGAATGAGTTTCTGTTTATCAAATTAGTTTGCTGAAATTACCAGAGATTAAGGCTGGCTCAAGATCCTGATCCTTTCTGTCCCAGAAAACATGAGAATAGCTTCAATTTAAGGAATATTAAACTTTGTAAATGGAAATAATAAGATGAGAAATTTTATTTGAGAATGCAAATGTCAAAATCAGTATGTAGAATAAAATCATGAATACTCATTATGGATCTCTATTCTATATACTGTAGCAAAATGTTACTATTACACCTGAAAAGATAAATAAATGGGCAACTTACATGAAATGGTTCAGTTATGGTATACAAAGAACACTCAGGAAGAAGGTGAGACTGCTGTCTGTGCAGCATAGGTAAGTGAGAAATCCATAGAGCTTACAAGCAGGAAGATTTACATGTGTTGATCTCTGTGTTCATTTCTTTCAATGACTGTCAGTGTTTAGTTACAATCCAAATTAGTGCAATTAACAATTATTTAAAATGATGACAAAACATATTTTAATTAAAGCCCAACTCAATAAAATAACCAACCTTGTAAATATAACCCTGTATGTTTTCAAGTGTAAATCCAAAACCAAAAATATTTCAAATGTAAATCTAGAAGTAAAAACCATTACAAAGAGTTTAATTGACCTGCTATATCCAACATGGATTAAGGAAATGAGAGAATAACTATAAGATTCATAATTAACTGGGTAAATAAATTATTGATTAAAACACTACACTTAGTTAACTGGACTGATTAAGGGTCCATTTGATCAGTTCAGTAGCAGTATGTCTGACCAAGAAGGAAGGGGAACTTTAGAAAAATCAGTTGTTTCAATCATGAAAATTGATGCTTTTCTTTAAAACAAATGAAATTTAAATTCTTAGTCATTTGGAGATTCTGTTTTATTTTCAATTTCTTGCATTGCTTCACTGATTGAAGAATGTTTAGAATCACAGGTGAACAATATTACATATATTAAAATATTTCTTTCTCTTAATTCAATGAGCAGGAATTTGAAGATTCTACAATTTATCATCATTTAGGTATAATCAATCTTTCTCTCTCTTCTCTCAAACTGTGTTTCTTTCTCCCTGTCTGTCTCTCTGGATTTTATCTGTTTTCCACATTATTTTATCTTTAAAGTTAACGTATCCATGTATGCTCATGTTTGTAGGCACCCATGGAGGATAGAGTAAGGTGTTGGATCCTTTAAAGCCACAGATATAGTGTTTGTGAGTTGCCTTGTGAGTACTGAGAATCAAACTTTGGTTTTCTCCTAGAGCAGCAAGTGCTATCTAACTGCTGTTCCATCTCTCCAGCCCCCCCCTCCCCCCCCCCCCCGTCCAAAGTAACAATCATGGAACACAGTTTAGTCTAGAGCTCTATAGACTTTCAAGGATAAACTAGAACACCTAATCATCCTAGACTTCACATCTGCAGTGCCAGTATTAGAGCAATGAACCATCAGACCCATTCTTAGTATATTTTGTTATTTCTCAGTCTTATGAAATTTTACAAGCAATTGTCCAACCAATATAATAATGCAAACTGCAATTCTCTTAGAATTTTTTGTATTTTAATATTAAAGATTACCTACAATGGCACGGTTTATCACATTGTACTTCCAATTTTATAAAATATCTCGTTGTATATCTGTATATTTTCTTCATGCTGACATTCTATTTCCCAGCAAATTTTCCATTGAAAACATAATCAAAACAACCTTGGGGTATACAAACAATAATTATCCTGAAATTCCCTGAGGAATTACAACACTTTTCACCTTGCTTCCCAGCATTATAATTATTTCTTATTAAAACTCTCTGTTATAATACATTTGGCATATATTTAAGAACTAAGTCAAGACAAATTATCACAACAGCTACTCAACTAATTTTGAAGCATTGGCCCTGGAGTTTCAGTGGTACTATTTGCTACGAGATTATTAATCCCTGACTACATAAAGCACCTTTCTTTTAAACGAAATCATAACTAATATTAAGTAAAAACAAATATAAGTGGAATTCATAGATGAGCTGTTGCATCTTAGTAATATTGTACCTGGTAATAAAATTTATCTAAAGATCATCATTTGTAGGATTGTGCATAGAGATATATACCTAGTAATTATATATACAAATATACACATTTTTCATTTATTTTCCTATGAGATGGAAAATATAAAATTAAACTTTAAAATGGTTAATATCATGCCCCTTTGTAGTATGCAATCCTAATAGTTGATTTAAATTAATGCAAACTGGCAAAAATCCAAATAAACCAAGATATTTATAAATTAAATTTAGGAACTTGATTAGACCAAAACTTAGAAAGAAAGGTTTTAAAGTGTTAGTAATTTCTCAACTACTTAAATTTTATGACTCCAGATACTTTGAAATTCACGAACAACTGAACAAAATCTTTTCTTAAAAGCAAACAGCCTGCTGGAGTTGTGGGCACACGCCTTTAATCCCAGTACTCAGGAGGCAGAGGCAGGTGGATCTCTGTGAGTTCGAGGCCATCCTGGTCTCCACAGTGAGTCTCCAAAGCTAAACCGAGAAACCCTGTCTTGAAAAACCAAAAAAAAAAAAAAAAGCAAACAGCATCCTTGTAAATAAATTGATGTTAATTGAAATTTAAATTGTTTCCCTTACAGGGAAATAAGCTTGTTACTAAAAATCAGAAGTGGCATTTATGCAGAATACCAATTTAAAATTAGATTAAATAATAGTGTGATTTCCAGAAAAAATATTAGACCATATGAAGTGAACACTATAAATTGGGAAATACAAATTATCAATAAAAGTAATATTTAGGAATCACAGCTTATGTCCTGAGAAAAAACATTCTGTGGCAAAGAATGAATGAACGAGAATATGTTCAAAGTTGGAAGAAAAGAAATTGCTATGACTTAAATATTTGTGTTCCCCCAATTTATAACTTGAAAATCCAATTCCCAAAGGAATACTCTTGGGTGCCTGTCGATGATAATTAGCTGAGGAGGACTACACCCTCAATGTGCAGGTATTTCTCTTATAAATTTGTTCTGAGAGGGTTTTTGCCCCTTCTACTTGTAGGGACATGGCTGGTTATCGATGACTTCAAGCCTTTATGTCAAAAGAATGTCTTGTACCAGATCATGGACATTTCACTTTCAAGAATTGTAACAACCTGTCAATGTTTATAATTCACTAATTCTGACAGATTCTTTATTTCTGTATATCAGTCAGTTCAGACTAAGGGGAGAAAGTTGTAAATCAAATGCCATGTTCCCCACCAGAGGATTAGCTGCTGGTGTACTCTAAACTTCTTGTCTCAATTGGAGGCCATTTTGGAAACTAAGTGAAACAGGTGACTGAGGCAAAGCACATTTCTCTACTCATATTTCTCCTCCAATCCAGGCTCCTTTCACCCTTTCAAAATCACACTGGATGGATGCTTTCTGGTTATTCCACTTTCCTACCAGGAAAAAGACACAAGAGTTACAGTCATCATTGTTATCTCTGATAACAGCACTGAATTAAGATAAATTTCCTGGGATTCAATGAGGCTCTAAATATTTCTTTATCATACTACAAAACAGGCTGGAAATCCATATTCTTTGTCCATCCACACTGAGGCATATTTTCAGTGAATATATCTCTTTCCATTTTTTTTTTCTATTCTGGTATCGCTAATCTGACTGCTACACAGAAAATGATCCAAATGTTTCAATCAACAATAATATGTCTACATCCAAGTCTGCATTATTTTTGTCATCTAGTTAGTGCCTCACTATCAATCTTAATTTAACTTGATATCAAAATGAACACTACAGCAGATGTTTTCAAATATTGCTCTTATCCATGTCCATATAGATGTAGTATTTTAAAATGTTTGAATATTTTCCATTTCTTTCATGTAATAATGGAAGTTGAAAGCAATTTCAGGGATTAGTAGAAGTAAGCAAAGGGACTGATGGGGACACTATTTCAATGTTGTGACTTAATGACTTCAGGCTCTGAGAAAATTATTATTAAAATACACAGTTCAAACTTTGAGAAATAGAGATGCTCAGCATTTCTTATTACAAACAGACCTGGCCACTGATTTTAAATTTGATGACAGATTGTGGCATAATATTGATATCTTTTAATACACTGATAAGGCATATAACAGGGTTCTCATTTTGCCCAAGAGAATACATTAGAGCTATTTAGTATAGAGGTATAAAATATAAATGAGGTTATTTATTAGATATTATAACTCAAACTTTACCTGCTCATTAATATAAATGAATTTTATGACTTACAATCATGTAATTAGAAAAAAATAATTACATCACACTTGAAAAGTAAATGGTGTTTAATTCACTTTATCTAACCTAAAAACATTCATTCTACTCAAACAAAAATTGTATTTGGGGCCCCCACATGAATATGCTTATGTGCACTTACACACACAGCCTTATTTATAAGATAGAAAGAAACGATGTCTAGATAATTGAACATTTCACTGAATAAAACTCTATTTAGAATACACAAATGAAATTAGATTTTTCTTTTAACCTTGGAAAACAGTTTTACTCCATTTCCTCAGATTCTTTTCTTATTTTTTTTGTGAAAAGCAATATTCAAGAATATCTGTAAATAAATCCACAAAGCTTGTTGAAAGGGGTACCAAGGATTTATCAAGATATGAGAAGGGGAAAAAAACACTCAGGAATATAGCCTGTGGTAAATCCAGTTGCAGAGTCCTTAGAAAGCTGGGACAGATCACATGTTGCTTCAAGCTGTCTGATCTGGTCTTCACCACCCAACAGAGCACAACCTCCTCCCTCTTTCCTTTTAAAGAGGTTATGTCCAAAGGGGAGAAGCACCACCTCTATCAGGCCAGATAGCCCAAGGTCATGGCTGGAGCAAATAACCACTACAAATACTTACACAGCTCAAGTTTGTTCATTTTGACTGTCTAGAGCGAATTTACTTGCCAGATTTCAGCATATTAGTCATAAAGCTGCCAACACATAAGGGATCTTTGTGTGAGCAGAGTTGCACATTGTGTACTTATACCTGTGTGTGGAGAGCCACAGCCCTAAGATGGCTTCTGGCTGGATGCCAGGTAGTCCGAGCTTAGCTGTAAACAAGCCTTATTTGGAAGTGCTTGAGGCATCTGGCACAATTCCTCCTTTTGTGGCCTATCCGGGATTGCCAGATGGCATGAACTGATTGGGCACTGAGCATCTACTTAAGGGCTTGTGGGGGCTGAGAGAAAAGAGAAGCTGATGTACAAGGTTCCTGAATAAACTGCTTGAAGAAGAGTCGTGGTCATGTTTCTCTTGCTGGTTGAGATAGATGCGACACCCATGTACATTCATGGACAGACCAGAGAAGAATGCAGGATTTCTGTCTGGCTTTATGACTGTCTCAATTATTGGCCTTGGTTCTGCCTCTTACTAAACAGAGATTAAAGCTTTCCAGTTAGGCTGACAAGAGAGCCCCCAGTACTTGGGATTCAGGTAAGTATGGCCATAATGACGTTCAAGAGGGTGCTGTGGATCTCAGATACTCATACTTGCACAGCAATCCTTACCCACTGAACTATCTCCCTAAGTCGCAGTGACAGATTCCAGGTGTTCTGTTTGAGTGTCTAAAAAGCAGTGTTTTTTATGCAGGCCCAGTCCTCTGGTGATGCCACTGTATTACAATGCTTTGGTCTCTCTCTTTTTCTACTTTTAGTATGTTTGTTACTGCAAAAATAGTACAGATTTTCTCAAGTCATTTTTCTTCCTTAAGCAGTGGCTTTGATCAGAACTGCTATTGCACTCCTTCTCAAAGGGAGAAAAGTACTCCCCACATCATGCTAAAACCTTCTAGACAGACTCCAGACTGTCTGTCCTGTTCCTCTCTGCAGAGTTTTAATAAAATTTTGCTAATGAAAGCTGGGAATTTTGACTATCAACCATTTCTTCTTATAGCACTGGTCCAACTTGTCTTGGTTTATTTCTTGGAGCTCCTAGAGGCCCTGCTTTTTGATTCTGGCATATCAAAATTTACATTTTATTCTTGTAGTTAACATAAACCATCATCACTCAGCAAACAGAATTTCAAAGCACAAGGTGCTTCCTTCACCTTATTTTTAAGTCAATTTTTATCAGGACATGCCCATGCACATATATTTATGTGATGTTAAAGATTGTTTTCAGAACACAACAGCAATGACCATGTAGCTTACTAGGTGAAATATTTTTATTTACCTTTACTGAAAAATGTAAATAAATGAAAGGTTTGGAAGAAGACTATATATAGACTCAATCACATTGTGACATACAAAGTATCAGGAACTTCCTTTGTACTTTTTCTGGCTTATTCCTACATGAATCCTTTATGTTCTCATATATCCAACTATGTCTTGCATGAATTGAGAGTCAAAGATGAATCTGTCTGCAGACTGAGCAACTGCAGGCCTATTATCATAATTCTCCAATCCACTTACCTGCTGTTTAGTTAATCTGAAGGCATCATTACACAGATGATCTAGCTATTCATCTATCACTATAAAACAAAGCTGAGTGGACAGACAGATAAATGAAGAAAATATCTGGAGCCCAGGATAGACAAAATTTTAATTTTAAAAATAAGTACAATGTAAGTGTCACTAAAATGTGGTATGGAAACAAATTTTACTAAAAGAGCCAAAGTACTAAAATACATTTTTTGCCTTGATTAACTCTTCTCTGTATGAAGAGCTGCTTGAATAAACACTCCTGTTTATTAATCTGCAGCATCTGTCTGTCGGTCTCTCCATGAGGATTTTAAGATGAAGTAAGGCACATATTTTAATGCAACTCGTAACATGATTAATAAGGGCAGCACAATACATGAATATAAAACTGCCCTGTATCCTTCATCTGCTCTTTTGGAGCAGTGATTAACCTTTGAGTTTATGAGTATTTTTGCACTTGCTTCAGATAAAGTATTTTATGAGATCTTTCCTCCCAGGCAACTTGGATTAAACTTATCAGGTTCAGGAAGATTGGGACCCATAATGATTGTTCCCCTTGAAATCATAATCTTTTTTTGCCTCATCATCTGAACATTCTTTTCACAGACCAGATGGAAACATCAAGACACAGAAAAGACAACTTGTTAAGGTCACATTCCATCCATATGCATGATTCATGCTTAATTGATTTGCAGGCCCACCTAAAGATAGATTGTCGACCCCGATAAAGGCTGAGAATATGGAAAGATCATTTTTGCACCCCATTAATTCCAGTTTGGAATGGTTCCTAACTTTACAAGACTCTTTGCCAGCGTACTCACTAATGATGGATCATTCCTCAGTATACAAATAAGGCAGAATCAGGCAAATTTATCTTTGAGTAAATTCCTAATGAAATGGAAAAGTGTGATGGGGTAACTGGAACTTCAATATCATATCTCCCTCCAAAACTAACAAGCTAAAAAAAATGAGTGACTTTGCCAATATCCTATCCTGGGACTCTACAGATATCTCACTTATGGGAGGAATGCCTGGCCCAGCTTCGAAGGTGGCACTCTGTTTAAAATAAAGGAGTCAAAGTAAACTCTGCTTTCTGTGCCCTGCCAGTTTACATCTTCATAATATTTTAGCAATCACCCTCTTTTTCCATCTCACACAGACTTTCACTCTAGGATCAGAGGGAATCCATTCCAAGCTAAGTCAGCATCTCTATCATTTTTGTTAGAAACTTTCTTGTTTTTCTTTAATCTGGATAGTGAACCCTCCTGGAGTGATGACAAATATGGAAAAGTATTTCCAGCCCATAAGTCTCACCGTGTAACACTAAATTTATGATGATGTAGTGTTCTGAAGGGATGAAGAGAGAAAGAGTAGGAGAGGGACAGAGAGAAAGTCAGAGAAAGAGAGATGGAGACAGGCAGAGAGAGAATAATACATGAGATGTATATTTCATAAGAGACTATGGTGTTGGGAGACATATAGTATGCAGACTCCAGAAAGATCATTTTCAGAGGAGATAGAACAAAATAATATGAAAACAAAAAATATAAAATACAAAAATCATAAGCACTCTATCATGATAGGGAATGTGTAAATGCCTAAGAGTTGGTACCAAGACAGAGTTACAGAAATGAAGTGAATCAAACACACAGGAAGGAAAACTTCACTTGACTACATGCTACTGCACTAGGTATCCACTTGGCCATTTCCTCATGCAATGGACAAGGATAAGAACAGTGACATTCAATATGGTTCTCTCTCACACTATTTGGTTTATTATAAGTCATTTTTGTTCAATCATAATGCTTGATTACGATTTGGCCTTGAATTTGACTGACAAAAAGCTTTTTATTGAAATTAATTTGTTTTCATACAATATATTCTAATCGTGATTTTCCTTCCTACAACGCTTCTCAGATCCTTCCTACCTCCCAACCCATCCATCTCCTTAAAACGTCATTTTGAGTTCCTTTTAAGGATCACAACTCTGTAATGAAGAAGATGGATAATCTCATACTGATAAATGCAATAGTTAAAATTTTTCATTCTCCTAATTACCTACCCCCACACAGAGTGGGATGGGAAAACAGAAAAGGAGACATGAAGACACAGGAACACAGACAGCACCAACAAATCAAAAGAAAACTCCTATATCTGTGAAATAACTAAATTTGGAACTCACTTATGACTCTCAAAATAAAAATTTGAAGTTTGTTATAGCTTAGAGCTAACAAAATATACAGGAATGGATATCTTCACAGTTTTTAATATTGAAGCATTTATTTTCTAGCAGTTTTGTTAAGAGGTTATATGTCAGCATAACATACCAAAAGGTATGTTCTTTACTATCACATTAGAGCCACCAATGTCTGCTTTCGGACAACCAAAGAAATCATTTCCCTTCTCCGTCGATATCCAGACCACATGCTTCACACATTTGTTTCTATAATGAGAGTAAGCATTCAGCTTTATCATGTTTGGATATCATTTTTCCTCTCATTCCCACTTTGACTTCCTTCCTGTTACCTTATGCAAGTTTCTATCAGTCAACAACAAAATATAGTAGATACTAGAATTACAAATCAGAGTTAATAACTCTTTGACGATATTACCTGTGAGAGAGATTATATATGTCCATATGGTATATCCTTTTATCATCGGTCTTCTATCTATCACTACATACCACCTTGCTTTTGTCAATGGAAAATGGATTCCCTAAGTGAAGTCTCTGATCTGAAAAGGCAGCTCTAAATCTTCATCCCTACTAGCCAAGGAGCTTTTTTTTCCACTCATCAGCATTCACTTTTATAGTAATTGAAACTTCTATCTCTTACATTATTGTCACTCTTATTAGTCTCTATTTCCTCTAGAGTATTTTGACAGGTCAACACCTACATCACTGAAATGTCCAGTAAACTGGCAATTCTGTTTGGTGATTCTTTTGTCTTGTTCCACCAAAGCTGTTCAATTTAATGGTTATTTGATGGCAGATATAGACCCTACCTGGAAATTCTGCCTTGAACTCTATTTCATGATGCTACTCCCCAGTAAATAACAGGTGGTTCATTCCATCAACTTTCTGTGCACAATAACCTTTGGAGTAACTGGCTGTGCTGGTTGGAATAAGAATGGTTTTCACAGGTTCATATATTTGAATTCTTTGTCATCAAGGAGTAGCATTACTTGAGAAGAATTAGGAAGTGTGAAGTGGTTGGAGTGGATGTGCTATTGTTGGAAGAAGTGTGTAATTTGAAGTTTCAAAACTCCAGGCCATATCCAGTGACATTCTTTTTCTTGCTGCCTGTGGATCCAGACATAGATCTCCTTCAGCTCCTTGTCTGCCTGTGCTGTACCACCATGATTATAATAGACTAAAGCCTCTTAAACTGTAAGCAAGCACCAATTAAATGATTTTTCATATGAGAATTGCCTTTGATATTTTGTCTCACCACAACAACAGAAAGCCCAAGTGGGACACTTGCTTGTGTAAACTGTCAATTTATCAATCTTCTGCTTTTACTGAGAGTGATTTATACCATGGCCTTCTTTACTAAAAATGAATCATCAGTCAGTTTCACTAATCATTTTCTGATGACCTAATTTCCTCGATTTATTATCCTTTTTTTTGTCAGTTGAACAACACCACAAATTTCTCCTAATTCCATTATGTCTCCAAGTGTCCTCAATATTTTGGTAGTCAGCAAGAACAAAAACTACAATTTTGGTTCTCATCTTAGGTTTATAATATAAATTATTTGGTTCTCATCTTAAGTTCTCAGCTTAAGTTTAAGTTCTCATCTTAAGTTATAATTGTTCCCTGATTTAAGTCATCTTACTGCCTCTTTACTCAATTTATCTGATATTGTCACAATTTCCTAACTTTACAATAAAGTATAGAATGTATTATTTCCTCATGATTCTTCATTAGCAAACGTATTGTTTCCACTTTACTGAGACCACAATGATAAATGCTATACTTTATGATCTGCCAACTCACAAATATTTTGCTATAGGAATGTATATCTAGATATGGTCTCTTCTTTCCAACTGACATATAAGATTCTTACTGCTCTTCCACAGTAAAAATGTCCCATCTTCATATTTTCACCTACCTCATCAGTTTGTTATTCATCGAATATTTTCAAAGATATTAGATTGCTTATACTTCCCTAATTCTAAAATATTTTTATATATTTCCTTTGCTGAAACTAATTTTTCTCCGTTTCTTTGGGACAGCATATCTAGTAAAGAAATGCTTCCTCAGTACCCTCTCAATTTTCTAAGCTTTTTTAAGGTATTACTGATATGGAATCCTCTGCTGCCATTGTTTGCTTGCTCTGTTCCTGTGGGAAGGTGCTATACAAAGTGGCATTTTATCATTGCCATTTCCCAAATTGGAGACTTAATCTTTTAATTGTTATTTAACTAATGTAATTTGAATATTAACTTGAGACACTATATACGAGTTAACATATTTGTATACAAAGCTTAGTCTGAGCTTGAACACTTTTATTTTTTAATTTTGTACCAAACTCCTTCAAAGGCTAAGGTCCACTAAGTCATCTATTGGTCATCATGGTTTCTCCAAGTTCTGTGACCAGAGTGTGTGGTATCATTGGCAGTGAGTTCTTCCCCACAAACTTTGGCAAACAACAAAGAGCAAGGTAAATTGCCTATATTATTTATTTTTGATAATTCATAAATATCAGCATACAGAAGACCCATGGTTTCCTTCTGAAGAAGTCATAGAAGTAGGATGCATAAGGACTTCTTTCAAAATTATACTTCATAATTATTATTTATTTCTACTAGAATTTATCTTAAAATATTTTTTCTGAATTATATATTTAATTTATCAAATGTGTCAGTTCAAATAAAAATCACTCCTCATGTCTCAATTTCTGAGGTTGACATTACTTTTGTTTTGTGAAGTATTCTAACTCTTCTGGAGAACACATGCCCCTATTCTATGTACAGGTATCCCCACATTGCTATCTGCTCCATGTTGTGTTTACTTATAGCTTTCCTCCCATGGTATGCAACATGCTTTTCAGGCAGGGAAAGCAATTTGGGTTTTTGCATATCAAATGCAAGTTGAAGTTGTTACTCAGTGGTTTTTCCTTTGCCAATGTTTGAAAGGAGTAGGGAGAAATAAAAGAAAGTAGTTTTTCCAATATTATAACTGTACTGTAAAACCAAATCTTATGGTATAGTTTGCTCTTAAGATGTAGAGGAGTAACAGGGAATAGACACAGGGAGAAATCTTTGGTTCCAGGTTTATACTAAGCTGATTTTTTTGCCTGGGGGTGGGCTAAAAACATCATTAATATAGGAGATAATAATATACTGCAATTAATAGAAGTCATTTTTCTTATATTTAATGATTTTTTGCCTTAAAAGATGATTCTTACCCCACCCAAAAGAAAGTTCTTGAAACAGTGGAAGGTTGTAAATGGAAAATAAAGAATCTAATACAATCAGGAAGCTCCAAGACTCTTTCTTAAAATAAGGCTTTTTTATATCCATAGTTACTTCTGTTAGTAAACAGAGACATCAGCAAAAGCAAAATATTTATTTTGTGTAAAGTCATGTCTTAGGTGCATACTTTACTATTCAGTGGGCCTTATAAAACCAGAGAATTGGTCCCACTCTATAATTAAGAGGATATACAGAGGAGGTAATTTGCTGTTATTCCCCTACATCTAAACAGAATGACATGTTCAGTCAGGCTAGTGGAGACAGCATGCATGGTCCAAGTTAACATGTCCATGTCACTAGGGCCACCTGCTCTGTTGTGTTTATCTCTTTCTAAAACTGTAAAACAGATGTTCTCTGGCCATATAAGACAAGGACTCAGATTCTAGATGACACCCTGGCCCTTTGTTCCTGTCTGCTGGTAACACATGTTTCATTTCCTTTGACTTAGAAAAAAAAAAAACTTTAGGAATTTTACAGGAATGGACATTGCTACTCTGCTGTGTACCCGATGATCACAGATATTAAACATTCAGTACTACCATTACCAAAAACAAGCAGCCCTGGCATGGTGGAATTCTCACTGCAGAAAGGGTATGTATTGAGCACAGATATTTGCATTATATCAGTAATTTCTTCACAGCAAGATGTTCCTTTATCCTCCTCGCCTTGTTCAGGAAAGGGAGAAAATGAAATGGATTTTTTCCAATTTTTTTGGTGGGGGGATGTCCTGTTGAATTGCCAGGCCTGGCCTTCTGCTTTCTGCATCAACAGATGGCAGACGGCTGTTTGCTTTGTGTTTCTTTCCCATTCCGCAAATTACAGGTCACATCTGGTCTAGCCTTTGCTTGGTCTAAGCAGATGTGAGTTCACATGCTTTAGAGGAGGTTGGCTTAAAAACCAAATAATGGGCATCAAGTAATGAAGAAAGAAAGAACCTAGAAATAAATGAATGAGAAGCATTTAGAAAGGTAGCCAGGAAACCATCCAGCAGGGGTAACGTCTGCAACAGAAAGCATTTAGCAAAACCCAGATCCCTGATGTATACATGAGAAAAATGCTGATAATAGCAGAAACTTAGGACAATGGAGAAAACTTCCAGAGTAGGCAAAATACAGACAAGCAATTCAATTTACAATAAAGTGATGTTGTGACTATACATTTTTTCTTTGTTGGGTTTAATAGAAACATAAGAATGTTACTGTCAATGTGTGTAATTAAAACTGTCTGCTCTTCTACAGCTCTTACCTGTAGGGTTTGAAGCTTATTACATTAAAACAAAACAACCCCACTCAATAAAATTAAACTACACAGTTCTCAAATATGAATAGCCAGACAATCACTGCTATTGATTATTAAAAACACACAAACCCTTGCATGTACACAAGTGGAAACAAGCACAGACACACACATTACATGTACATACACATAGACACAGAGTCACACACAAACCAACATACAACACTACACAGAGAGACACACATAACCCACATTCAATCACACACAGACCATACTAAAATCATGCAGAAACACTTGCACACACTAAATAAGTATATAAATATGTAGGCAGCAAACCTTACCTATACTTGCTGTGATTTTGATTGACCAACTATGGAAAAAACCCAATCATATATCTTTAGTACGTGTTCAAAATATTGTTTGTTTCCTTGTTTACATTAAATCCCACAGCATACACAAATTGTGATCCAGTATATTAAATGCACTGGGACAAGTTCAGATTTCAAAACAAATATTCAAATATATGTGACTGCAGATATGACTACAAGTATTCTTATTTATCCCCATTATTGTCTCATTCAGTCATTGAGTGCTCTGGGGATAGGCATCTTTAAACTAATGATCCATTTCTCCGGTCCCAAAGGTTTTTGTTTTTTGTTTTGTTTTTAATTCTAATGAATGACAAGGACAATTCATTCATATTCGGACTTAGAGATTTCCCTATTGAAAAAGCCATGCTCAGCGGTTATATATAAGCTTAACAAATATCTGACACATTGAATCATGTTAGAGAAGTTAGGCAGGTGGCAATACCAACCCTAACAGGTATTTTGCTGCTGTAAAATCAATTGCAAAGCTAGTACCTTCAGACACTGTGAAAAATATAAATAAAAAACAAGATATAAAGGATTATACTTATTAAATAATTTATTTTGTAAGAAAATGATGGGGATAAATTCAATCCTTGTATTCATATCTGCAGTCAGATGTACTTAAATAATTGTTTTGAAGTATGAATTTGTCTCAATGTATTCAAATATTGGAACACAATTTTTGCATGCTGTGGAATTTACAAATTGCTTACACAGTTTTATCTGTAAGAAACACAGTAGGTGGTAATGCAGAAACACACCTGGCTTAAATCAGTAGATAAGAATATTTAAAATTTTGTATGCTTTAATCCCTCATGTAAACTCACTCCAAATGTGTCCTATCTTACCCAAGTAACTTCTCCCTCACAGCCACAGCAGATACCTGCTTTCCACAGAATCACAGTAAGTAACTCACAGCAGATAGTTCTCTGACATTTATTTACAATTATCCATTGATTTCTTCATTCAATAACTTAGTTATATTATTTTGGGTATATGTGTGTTTATAGTGCTTTGTTAAAATATAGCAGTAGTCCTCACTATGTTTATTATATAAACATTAGACATAGACCAAAGGATTACAAGCCTACAACCCACAACTCTAGAGAAGCTAGAAAACAAGGAGGACCCTAAGAGAGAGAGACACGATCCCTCAGAGAAGGGGAAAGGGACAAGAGCTCTTGAGAAAATTAGGAGCATGAAGAGAGAGGGAGGGAGGTTCAAAATAGAGGAGGGAAGAAGAGGGGGAGAACATGAGGGATGAGGAAGACAGAGTCTGGGGAAGAATAGAGGAGAGCAAGAAGAGAGATACTTTAATAGAGGGAGCCATTATAGATTTAAAGAGAAATCTGGCACTAGGGAAATGTCCAGAGATCCACAAGGATCTAAGCAATAGTGGAAAGGCTGCCTTAAATATCCTTCCCCTATAATGAGGTTGATGACTACCTTAAATGCCATCCTAGAGCCTTCATCAGGTAGTTGATGGAAGAAGAAGCAGATACCCACAGATAAGCACTGAGCCTACTCCTGAAATACAGTTGTAGAGAGGGCAGAGTGATGAGCAAAGGAGTCAAGCTCTTACTGGAGAAGCCCACTGAAACAGCTGGCTTGCCCAAGTGAGAGTACACAGACTCCAGTAGTAAAGCTGGGGAATAAGCATTGGACCCAACCAAGCCCTCTGAATGTGGGGTGTCAATTAGGAGGAGTGGGCAGTCTATGGGACCTTTGACAGTAGAACCAATATTTATCCCTAATGCACAAATGGACTTTGGGATCCCATTCCCCATGGAGGGATACTGTTTTAGCACATATACATGGAGCAGGATTAGGCACTTCCCCAAATGATGTGACAGACTTTTATGACCCCCCCATGGAAGGCCTCATCCTCCCTATCCTGGCACTCGCTCTGGTCTTATTGCTTATTTTTAATTGCCAGATTTCAAACACTTCTGATTTAAATGAGGCTGATTAAAACAACATTCACTGACAGACAATGAAACAAATATGCACCAAAGGTCACAAGATTCACTGTTTTCAAGTGAATACATATATATTCCTTATTGTTATATTTTAGCAATCGTAATAGGTATTCTTTTTTATTGTAGAACTTCAAAGCATAATTTAGGTGATTACTTTTTTCTCCTTTGTCATTCTCTATGTTATTTTTACTTGTGGCATATATTCTCCTTTGTGTCATTTATTTTATGTTGTGCAATTGTTGTTTGGAGAGGTTAAAATTAGCTCATGCTATGGAGTTCAGAACTCATCATGCAGTGTTCTTTGTTATTCACAAGAGTGAAAAGCAGCATGGGAGCTCCAACCTGCCATTAATTTAGCCTCCAACCTGAGTACAGTAGTTTTCAACACCCCATCCATGCAAATCATGTATCATAAAGAACAGTTCCTAGTACCTGGGCTTTTACTATATTTTGATAAATATCACAGTAGAACAAAAGCAAAATAATACAGTCTTCTACAGAAAGAGCAAAAGGGTGATGTAGCTGTAGATGATACATGCTCTGTGCCTATCCAATGACACATCCCTGTATAACCTCATCAGCAATCTGAGGGGAGACTGAAAAGTGATGTCACAGAAAGATAAATATTGATTTATAGATTTTTTACTCTTCTGCTATTGCTTCTCTCAATGTGGTAGAACTAAAATTAGTTCTTTAGAATATTTTAATTGGCCTTAAATATTGTTTCATTTATTAAGAGACAACTGCTAGCAAATATGACTATAAATAAGCATCTCTGGGTTTTATATTTGTGACTCCTGTTCAAGATAGAAAAGTTTTGAAGGCCAAATCTACCTGGGCAATGCCCAAGATGACTTCTCCTGCATAGATCAACTGTGAGGCCAGTTGGAATTGACTCTCTTGTCTAATCCTTGCAAAATATGCATGTTCCCCTCTCTTCTGGCTTCTGTTGAAGAAGATAGTGTAGTATGAATTCTAATTGGTCTTAACAATAAAAACCCACAGTCAGATATTAGTGGATGAAAGATGTAAGATCAGAGAGCCAGAGCAGCCAGCTATTAGTTCTTACTTCTACCAAGGCTCAGATCAAAGTGGTGATTCTGCCCTCAAACTGCATCCTCAGACTCACTGCTTCCCAGAATGCTTCAGACTGCTGCCTCAGATTATACTTTTCCTCAGATTCCCTTGAGCTCCTGTCTCCTCTCACCTTACGTTCCTCTTTATGCTTAGCCATATTACTCCTCTCTCTGTATTCCTAGTACTGGGATTAAATACCTGTGGTCCCAAGTGCTGAGATCACCTTTGTGTGAGTTCTGTTTGGCTTTTAGATTACATAAATTTCATGTAGCCCACAGTGGACTTGAATTAACAGAGATCTGTCTGGCTCTGTGTCTAGAGTGCTGGGACTAAAGGTGTTTGCCACCACTACCTGGCCTCTGTGGCTAAATAGTGTGGCTAGCTCTGTGCTCTGATACTCAGGTAAGCTTTATTTGTTATATCATAAACAAAACATTGCCACAAGATAGTAGGCTACAACAATGGCTGGGCTCAGGGTGGGGCTTCTTTGAGCAGAGATTATGACTCTATTGAGATGGGTGCCACGAGTTCCCAGATGCTAATGGTTCTTTCTGCATATTCCAGAATTGGTCTGCATAAAGCTTTTCTTTCCACCTGGCAATGGTGATTTGTCATTGAAAAACAAAGGGCTTTTGGCAATTTCAGAATCAGGAATCATGGAGAACTGAAGAACATCTCAAAGAACTGCGCAAGTTTGCAACATCACATTGTGGCTTGAAAGGGAATAAATTACAGCACTGTATCAGAAGGAAGAAATTGGTTGGCAAAAGGATGTTGATCGAGAAACTCCCTGCTTAATCTCATCCAGTGTATCAGCTCAAATTCCCAATCCCTTAACCAGCATGGAAATCACCCTTAGAACTGATGATTCAGAGCTCTATAAGAGGCACATTTGTCACCTTATAGGCTACCCTGTGAGGAAAGGGCTGTGTATGCTCCCCGCAATACAATGGGATTTCTTTGGAATCCAATATGTGTCATATTTCCAATGAGGGCAGCGTCTTGTCTTTCAAACAGACTATGAAATTCTTCTGAGCATTGAGAGTTAGGGTTTTAGGTTTAGATTTCATTTGTCATTTAGCATCTAATCATACATTGGACCTTTAAACATGGAAATATTTGTGTGACAGCTTCAATGTTAGCTCTTTCTAAGATGGCTTCTGTGTATACACAAAAATAGCTTGTTTTGTTTAAATTTTGTTATTTGCCATCCTAGACATCAAACTCAGGCACTCCCTGCCTGTTCTAGCAAGGCACCACTGAGCAGTATCCCAGCTTGGTTAATAATTTGCTTTTTTAGAGACTTCTTTCTACACTGAAACAAAATGAAATTAAACTTTGTATTGCTATCGCCGAAGAATATTTACTAGGTACCTTCTATCGGTTGAAACTACAGGAAAAATAATCAAATTCTCCCACAGAAGTAGAAAAAAAAATGGTGTGGGAGGAATTGTGCAAGTGGAATGCCCAAACACTGAGAAATAATCATGATTGCTTCCAAAAACAATGACTTCCTTTCATAATATTTTTAATGCACACTCAGGATTATCTAAAACAGTTACTTTTTTCTATCGATACACAAAATATGTCAATAAGGTAATATTTAATACCATACAATACATTGACATTACTTATCATGAACATTATAGCAAAAGTGGGAGAAATACTGAGAATATTAATGATATATTCAATTTATATATAAGTTCTGCTTCCAAGTAGGAAATTATATGTTATTTATCTTATAGGAAATAAAGAGATTGATTGAAATTCTTCAGCTTCCCGGTCTGACTTCTAACCATATGTGTGGTTCAGTTTCCCAAAGAGCTGTAAGTTCTACTCAAATGTGTTACACAGTTAATATTTTAAATTCTGGTTATTTTCTTTTTAATAGGCATTAGATTTATGTATATTATTTGACTTACATTAAATAAAATTGAATAACTTCAACCCAAATTAGGTAAGTACATTATCTGTAAAGGTAGCCACTGAACCTTCTTTCATTCTTGAATGCTGTGTTTGAGGTTTTTGTAAAATATCTAGAAGTATTACCTTGACTTTTTACATCCAAGTAACACTATGTTTTATTTGGACTATTTTAGAAAGGTATAAATGTTGATGCTATTCTTAGCAACTAGGCCTTGGGGGATTCCTATCCTTTCTTTTGAAACCATCCTATCAAAATGCTGGTCTAGATCCCTTGATGATATAATGCCTCTTGGAAGAAACTGGAAACATGTTACACATTCATTCATTCATTCTAGGCATGTAAGAGTGAAGAATAGTTACTACCATCTACAAATTTACAACTTAGTGTGAGACTAATATAAGAATGTTCCAGAGAAGTGGTTCTCACAGTGTCAGATCATACTGTGCAAGTTTTCAAAATACAAGGGCAATCTGTAGTTTAACCCAAGTGTAAAAAGACATAGTAGTATATATATATATATATAATCTGTGTGTGTGTGTGTGTGTGTGTGTGTGTGTGTGTGTGTGTGTGTGTGTGCAAGCAACAGCTGTCTATTTGTACTTAAAACTGGCTTGATAGGATAGAATTCACAGTTTTTACTGTAAACCTCAAAAACTATCAATGGCAGGAGAGGTCAGAGATGCTAGAAGAAAAGATACTCCTGACATCTAAGGCATGAGAATTCAAGGCATATGCCAATTTTATCTTTCCACTGCATATTCATATTCATGGTGTGAGAATCTATGCACCATGCCAGTTAGAATGAAGTAATCTGACACTTATGACTCATAACTGGGTAGAAGCATACTAATTCGTTTTTAGAGTAACATCACTCAGGATGTGTGAAGCCATACTTGCCCTATTCTGGAATATTTCACATTGTCAATTCTCCCCTTCTATGGACATGCAGAAACATCCCTAAAGGAGGGGTGTCAATAATTTGACTAAGATAATCTGTTTTCTTATATACAATGTCTAGTATTGTAGCTATTCTATACAAAATTGGCTATAAGTCAATGCCTTGGATTTCTCTACATCTGAAACATGAAGATAATTTAAATTTAACTAACAAGTTTCAACCTCAAATATGTTTAAATTGTTAGTGAGATACTAAACACTTAATTCTGTTCAGAGAATAGTCAGATTTTGTTGTGCATATTAGAGTTTGAGTATATAAAATATAATTATTTTATCTAAACATTTTGGCTTTGCACGATGAATTCAATAGACTGAGGTCAGGAAATGTGGCAATAGAAGTCTGTAAAAAATACAGCAACAAAGTAAACAGTGGAAATTTCAGTCTATTTATGAAAAGAAAAATATAGATGCATTTAATTAAATAATGAAGTTGGAGACATAATTTATACACTATTCAGTTATCTTGCAGCTAGTGAAATGAGACAAACAAAATTAAGAAAATGAGTTTCTCTCCCAGAGGTTTTTGATGCTTATCTCTGACATGCTATGCACATTATGGATCTTTCTTGATTTTATTTATTTTGTAAATTCAAGTCATTAAGTAAGTCTACTGAAGGTTTCTTCAAATCCGACAATGCTGCTAATGCACCCATAGGTTTGGTTTGCATAAATCCATTGTCATAAAAACAGTACATTCCATCTTCACATGATTCAGTCAGACAATAAGCAGTCAATTTTATAGGGTTCTCAATTTCCTGGTTATTATGTATTTTCTATTATGGGAACACACTACAACATTAAGTAGAATTTTTAGTTTCCTTTGAAAGGAAGTACAGATCACAGAGTGGCTTGCTCATTGTTTCTACACTGGCAGCAGCTGGAAACTGTTCACACCAGGGCAGTTGCTGAAGGCATGGGGTTCCTTTGTAGTTATTTGAACTGATGATGAGTTACTATGTGTCTATATACATGCATGTTGATGGTCAATGGTGGGCCAAAAATACTTATGAAAACTATAGTGGATTCCTAGTGCAGGAGATGCCAAACACATGTATCTTACTATCTGCATTGGCTCAAAGGTTGCCATCTATCAGCCATGTCCTAAAAAAGAAAGCAAGCATGTGGGATTATCTCTAGTACATACTTAGACAGTTGCTAAAATCTCTACAACTAGCTTGGTAAACTGCACAAATATACAGGCAAAAGAAATACAATGAATATACAACTAATATATTTGAAAATTTCACATAATATAGATATTTCATGGTGAAATATATAAAGTCTCAAGAACTTTCAGTATAAGTTCAAAACCATTTAGAGAGAAGTAACTTAGGAGCAATGACATACAAGATTTTTATGAAAAAAAAGCAGAGAAAGTGAAATACTCAAAGTGTATAAGTAAGATTTCTCTAGAGGAAAATTATATATATTAGGTTCGCTTATCATACAGACCTGGTATCATACAGATCTGGTAGGGCAACATTGGCTGCTGTTTGCACTGTAAAGGCTTAAATTCAGAAAGTTCTCTGTGCATGAGGTTCCATGTCTAATTATCTATCACCAGTCTGGCCATGAAGGCCTATAGATTCTTGATCTTCACTCAGTTTTGGAAGTTCAAAGAAGCTGGATTCTTTTATCATGCAAAGATGGTATCAGCAATAGCAGCAAGAAAATAGTAGCACCCTCCAGTGAAAGATGCAGGTTGGTGGACAATTACTCCCCCAAATCTCCTTATATCTGGGATACCAAAGTTGCTGCCCACTCTGGAAAATGTTCTTCCCTCATTAGTTACTCTGCCTAAGAAATACTCATATAAAACAGCCACAAGAATGTCTCTTACTTTATTCTAGATCCAATCAAATTGACAAGCAAGAATATCTGTCATGGTTGGCACATTGAAACAGTAAACATTGTATTTCTGGATAGAAACAACAGAGAAATACCAAAAGATAATGATAAATTGTTATAAAATATTCACAATTAAAACCCATTTGAAATACTGATAAAAATCAAGATGTAAAGTTATGGAGCAAATTGTTCCCAGTAATCATACATATTCATTTAAGGTGAAATATTGTTCCCAATAATCATGCATATTCATTTTAAGGTGAAATAATCCTTAATATTAGTAGCTACAAATATGTTAACATCCCTGTAAATTCCTCCATTAGATATTTCATTTTTTCTCATGAACTAAGAATATCTCCACACTTTCTCTTTAAAGACATGATGAAAAAATGCCCAATATTTTTAGCTATATTTGCCAATAAGACAAGTATAATTGAGATTTATTTATATGTATTCAAACACTTATAAACTTATCAAGCAATGCTCATTTTAGTATTTTGTCATGAAATATGCCAAAAATAGAGATCACAACATCTATATGTGGTTATTTATAAGAGAAAAATAATGGAAACAATTTAAGAACATATCAATGAAAATCCTGATAGCATATACACCAGCATTTTCAAACTGGATAGCAGGCAACTATTTACATTTACATAATTAGGCATACTAAGGATTTCTTAAATGTGTAATTAAACACCCTTTGTTGTACTCTTCAGTAAGGGTCTTTCTAAACTCTTGTCAGAGAAGAATAGAGAAGTAAAGCTAATAGCTTATTCTTGGTAAAAATAAATAAAAATTCTCAACCAGTAGTGAATTATCAGGAAAGTTCCACAGAATAGTGAGGACAGCTGTGGAAATAGACACAACACAAATAAACAACCAAAAGCATCAACAAACAAGAAATAAATCCATCACTTTAGATCCAACATTTTACCCCATTCTATGGAGAATGTTCAAGGACATCTGATTTAGCAACAAAAATTTGACATTGTATCAGAAGTTCTTCCCTGGAAAAAATAGGTCAGAAAACAAAGCAATAAAATTGAAACTGAAGAAGTAATGTCATCTAGGCTGCAGATGGCCAGATCCTAGATTGAGAAAACCATAACTTCATACATTAAGAAACAATTATAACTACGAAACAATTCAGCAAGATTAAAGTATAAAAGATCAAAAATTATTTGTTTGTACCCTAGAAATGGGCAATTTGAAGGTGATCTTAAAATCTATTTAAAACCTCATTAAAATACAATAATTATGAATAAATTGAGCATTAGAAGTAAAAAAAAAACTGTAAAAATAAGCTGTCAAATAATGAATAGAGATATTAAAGAAGAGCAACATAAATCGTAAGAATCTCTAATTATGGATGATATTAAAGTTTGCATATGTAACTCTCTACTCAGGCACCATCTATAACTGATGTACTTTTGAGAAGTGTTTGCACCATGAAGGCACTAGATTGACTCAACAAAAGCTCATAATGAATGAACTATAATAAGTAGGGATCTGTTCAGAAGAAGGACTTCACTAGACATACACTTTTAGAAGACTTGTCTCCTACTTAGTGACTCTGCTCTCTTTGATGTTTCAATGCTATGAGCAGCATCCACTTCCAGGATTGTCTGTCTTGCCTCAGGCACAAGCCATAAAGTAAGTGACCATGGACTAACACTTTTGAAACTCTAAGGCAAAGTGAATATGACCTTTAAAATGACTTGACCTGGTGTTTTATCACTAGACAATAAGTGATTAAATAGAGATTGAAAGACAATAGCATTAAAATGTCAGTCTTATCCAAATTTATGAAGGAAAGACCAACTAGCACCTTCACAGAAACAGATTAGATAATCCTAAAATTCATATTTAAAAATGTATAGCTCCTGTTGTGGAAAGCTCGGACAAACAAACCTGAAATGATCCTACTTCATTATTTTAGTGCTTAATACAAAGCTATGATTGTCAAAACTTCAGTTAGCATATGGAAAGTCCCACACTTTATATAAAAGGCAGTTCTGTTGGAAGAAGATTCTAACTTAAGAGCATCCTCTCTTTTTTGACTTTCTCTACTTCACAATTTTTATTTAAAATTGGACATTTGTAATTAAAAGAGATAGGTACATATAACAAATCCTTTTTTGTAGTTTGCAGAGTTTTCTTTTCCACATTTGTCTGCAGTCTTACTAGTTGTAAACTGTCTGTACCAGAGATCTTCCACTGTTAAAATTATGGTCTTCCCAGGTCTTATTCTGAGCATGAATCTTTGCCAGAATCCTGTGGTGAGTCTATATTCTTCAATAACAAAGTCACCTTTGAGGCTTTTAGACTTTAAATATGTTGCTTTCAAAATAGAAAGCCAAATAAAGGGGATAATAAGGAAATACACATAATTAAGATTTTTATAGTCTTTAGACCCTTTAGAATTACTTTTATCTGAAAGGGAGCCATCTTCCCCACTTTACTGAAGACCACAAAAATGTTTGCCAACTTCTAAGACTGTTCCCATAAGATAAGAAATAGAAGGCAGTTATGAGACCAAATACCCCTGCTATTATGAGGACTGGCCTCTTGTTGAAAAAATATAGTTCCTACCCAGAGGTCCTGGATCATATGTCAGGGCCCCTGACAAGAATAAAGAAGGAAGGAATCAATAGTTGCTGGCTTTGCTATAAGTAGAATTATATTGAAATTGCTTGTAGTTTATTATCCAGCATTTTTAATGAAAGTCACAAACTTTGAAATAGAATCCAGAGCTAAATATCAAGCTAGATAGTTGTTCTTTATAAGTTTCTTTGCTCAGGAGACAGCATCTGGGTGTTTTCTGCCTCGACATGTTTCCATAATCTACCTGTAGACTTGACCTTTCTATTTCCCCAAATAATATGTTTACCTTAAATTTTTGCCAGGACCACCTGCTACTTTCCCAAAGGTTTACAAAGATTTTGCTGACAAATCCTGATAATTGTAACAGTTATTAACTGAAGATTTAAACCATATATGACATTAACTTTTAGACAATTATGGAGAAAGTAACACCTCAAGGAGGATTGATTTTAGGTGACATCCTGGTATAACATTGTTCAAGTTTATAATTATTACAAAAATTACATAACTTCTAGAAAAACTGTAAATTTGGTATGAAGTTGGATTCTATTATAAAGCCAGTTACAGGGGACTGATTGCAAATGAGACAAACTATTATGTACATGGGGATTTTCATATTTAAATGTCACTAGTTCTATAAATAAAAAAGCTTGAAAATATAATTTTCATAATTTTTAATTTTTCTGTTAGTTTTACTGATTTTTCAGTTTACTTCACATGGAAGGGTAGGGTCTGTAACATCCTTATTCAGGCTACACTGAGGATGAAGATTAGTATTTTGTGTAAAGTATAAAAGTTGAAACCACATTCCTAGTTGTCTGCCCTCCTTTCTCTGCCTCTTTCCTTTTGACTTGTTAAAGCATTTATGCAAAAAATTCAATGAGATTCCCATACAAAATTTGTCTAAAAAACTGAGAGAAAGTGAAAGCAATGTCAAAAGAACACAATCATCACTGTAAAAACAAAATTAACAAGGTTTCTGACTTTGAGAGTTCTCAGGTTGTTTGCCAAAAATTTGAACTTCACCTAGTGTTGGTGAAGAATGCCAAATGGACTAATTTGTTGGTCCATTGTTGATTTGATTTTGATTTTTCTCCCCACTCCAAGATGTAATGAAAACTCTGACAGCATTATCTTGTTAATGGAAATAGTCTAAATAGACTAGGGATAGTTGGCAACTTTGTTTAAATGCCCCAGGCTATTTGGCACCTTGTGTTATGATTTTTAGCAGCAATCAACATGGATAAAACTGTTTATAGACCCTGGTGATAACCTAATAATCTACATGATCCTCATCTGAAAAAAGTAATTCAAAATAATTTTTAGCTTATAAAGAAAACTTTCTTACTATAACCTTATGTTATTAAATACAAACACATTATCTATGACATTACATATCCTGAGGAAGACACATTTTCATTTCTGTGTATATTTAAAATTCTTGTTATTAACAGAGTAGATACCAATGTCTTTTACTTTGAGAAATAGAATTTCAACTCTTCCCACAAAATTATACATAGTAGCTGTTCAACTATTTAAGTCCAGTTTTCAAAATATCACAATTTTTAAATCCCTATCAGTTTTATGAGCAACAATAGACTATCAACAAATTTGAGATTTGTTTTGTATTTCTCAATAATCCTCCACCTTGATAGACAATGTGGGAACAACCACCACCTAGACAAAGGTTTTATATGTTAGCAAATACGATGAAAATTTCACATTTGTATTGATTAATTCAATTTGCCATAAAATAAAACAGAAAATCAAATTAAGAGAAGTGTAGTTTTTATATAATATTCATTGATTTTAATTATACATAATTTTATCATGATTAAAAGACCCAAAGTGTGACGTCTTAAAATTTACCATTGCCAGTAATTTCTATATGTGTTTGTAGAACCACTAACAGATATTAAAGAGTCTACTAACTGTTCAGAAACAGACTACAGTGGACACATTAAAATGTAAACCTGTGTGACAGACACTGAAAAAGCTGAAATCCATCTTGAGATGAATACACAATGCAGGATGCTTGCCAACAAATCTGATGACCTAAGATAGATTGTTCAACTCTTTTAAGTCATTCTGTGACTATCATCACACTTGTGTTGTGTCATATGTAACTCTTCCCTGCATATGCATAAAATCAATATGTTTGCTTCTACAGTATTACCATCTGGTATTTTCTTTATATGGAGTCTTATCATCTTTGCAAAAATAGGTTATGTTTTTATATTAATGCTAATGTAAAGTCAGATTTTTGTTGGCATTCTTAGAAAAGCAATAGCACACATCACACAAATCATTGTAGGGTAGCCAAATATTCTTCATCTTTGTCTCATTACCAGTTGTCAATTCCTTTCTATTGTTCTTCTTATTCTTATTTTTCTAGTATATTTTTCTTTCTGTTTGTCCTATTAGGGCTCTATTTTCCTGCCTCACTTAGTCCATTATATGCCATATGTACTCTTTTTCACTCTCTTTTAGCTCAGCTGTTTTCTATATGTATTGCTGCTTATCTTTTGATGGGTGCTGAACCCATTTTTCCTGCAATGGATAAGACTGGATGCTCTTGTTTGATCCTTGAAGAAACCAGATGGTCAGGAACACTTGGATCTTATTTCATTCCTTCTGTATCTCCTTTGAGTGGAATGTCATTTTTCATCTTAACTGTCATAGCATTTTTATCATAATTCCACACTCGATGTTTCATTTGTCAATATGGTCTTCTTTCTTTTTTGTCATTTTTTGGCAAATTCCTCAAAATTGATGGGAAAATGAAGGCTTTTTTTTTTTTTAACATTCTAGCAACTCCTCATGAGGAAGGCTTATGAAAAGATTTTCCTCATTAGACTGTTGATGTCTCCTCTACTTAAGTGTCATGCCTGTGTTTCCAAATAGCTAATGCTTTTCATTAGAATAAATAGTAAAATTTTAATATTATTATCATCTCTACATTTGTTTTGTACAGTTGGTGTTGACATAACACCAAAACAAATTATCATGTTTGTCTTTTGGAACATTACAGCAAAAAATTCTGCAATTTTGTTCTATTTACTAATTTCACTGATGAAAATGAATATATTTAAATATTTAATTTATATTTATGTGAAATGCTTCTAAAAGCATATTATGACCAATGTTGCTTAGTCATTTAAATATCAAGAACAGAAATCAAACTGAATGAATACTGTTTATTATAAGAACTTTGCATGTTATTAATAGATCTAGTCTTATGAATATAAAGAAAATAAGAGCAGTGAAGATGCATTTACTTATCTGTTCTCCAAATGGCAGTAGTTCCATGATTTAGGAGATGCATATTACCTTGCTTTCTAAATCTTGAGATTTATACTAATATTATCTTACTAGTAAGAGAGAAATTTGATGGTAAAGATTCATATCTCAGAAATGTCATTGAAGGTGATAGCCAAACTCACATGCACATCCACACACAGACATACTTTTATCAGAAGTCTGACTTCTTATTAACATATTCTCTCTCTCCCCCTCTCTCTCCCCACTTCTCTCTTTACCCTCCTTCCCCCTCACTGTTTATGGATTCCTGTCTTTACTCATGTCTTCATTTCTTATTTTCTTTCTTTATTCTTTCCTGTCTTACTTTTCCTTTTGACACAGTCTGGCATAGCCCACATGGGTTGAACTTGCTTGTAACTAAAAATGCCCTCAAATTTCTATTCCTCTTCCTCTTCTCTTTTAGACTGAGGTTGTAAGTGTAAAAGCAGAGGTAGTGGTTGTACAGCCTGCTGAACAGCCATTCTATCTATGTGACTGACCGTATGCCTACATACCTGTCGAGTTCACCCTTGACCAGCAAGAACGACGCAACACCGAGGAATCTTCTTCACACAGTTTAATCGTGAACCTTGATTTACAGCGAATGGCGGCCCCGGGTAGAGGAAGACGGGGCCTGATATAGTCTACATCCACCAATCACCTAACCCTACGTGGTGCGCCAGGATAGGTTGTCTCCAAGCAGAATTAAGAGGACACATGACCTTTACCAAATTAGGAGTTGTTTACCACAGAGAGCACTCGCCGTCGGGCTGGCGGAAGGCAGAAACTGGCACCATCTTTTGGGCACCGTACTTTGCAGCTCCTAACACACACCAAGTTCTACATTACCTTTGTGATCGCCCAGATCACAGCAGGATTTCTGGTCAACAGTTTTAACAAATATACTTGGATCTCCTTGGGAGACAAGTGTATTTATAAGGTAATTGACAGGAAGAAAAAGGAATTTAGTCACTTGATCATCAGAGACTGCGGACTCAAACAAATGAATATCTCACAGATATGCTTTGTTATCTTTGAAAGAAACATTTTGAATGTCTTTCTATATCCATTCTTTTCCCTCTTACTAAATCTATAGTTTGGCAACTACAATTTGAGAAGGAAAAAAGAAAAATGAAGTGTAGGGGAAGCTGCCCACTTAGGGGTGTGCCTGACCACGCTTTCAAGGGTGTGGTAAGGGTGATGTAGAGAGTTTCAGGTGGTTGGGTTTTGCTTTCAGTTTCACTTTTTGACTTCCTGTACAGGCTGCTGCCACGCTGGCTGGCTGGCTAGGTCGTTCTGTAAGTAAGGCTTTTCCCTATTAAATACCCTTATATTTCTACTTGGCTCCATATTGGTAATTTCCCACTTTAATGAAGTTGACAAGATGTCTTTAAATAAAAAAAAAATATTTGGGAGAACAAGTATTTGTTGACAAATAGAGTCCAGGGTGGAGTGTTGACTCCACCCAGGAAAGTAATACAATGAAGAATCACCTACAAGATATTTTATTTTGAAACAAATAAGGGACCGGGTGACTGTTTATTTTAGAATAATATTTTTTTCATTACAGCTTGCAGACCTTTGCTTTTTCTTTTTTTAATTTGTATTTGAATTAAAAACAATCTTATTTTATATACCAATGCCAGTTACTTCTCCTTCTTGTCTTCTTGTCCCCCCCACCGACCCCCCATCCCACCCTCAATCCACTCCTTAGGGAGAATGAGGCCTCCCTTGGGGGATTATCCAAGTCTGTCACATCATTTTGGGCAGGACCTAGGCCCTCCACCTTGGATTCCAGGAGTTTAGCTCAGTGCTTAGTGGTGCATTTCTCATCCTGCTTCCATCAGCTACTGGATAAAGGCTCTAGGATGGCATTTAGGGTAGTCATCAATCTCATTATAGGAGAAGGGCATTTAAAATAGACTCTCCATTATTTCTTAGGTTCTTATTTGGGGTCATCCTTGTGGTTCTCGAGATTTTCCTTTTGCTAGATTTCTCCTTAAGCCTATAATGGCTCCCTCTATTAAGGTATCTCTTTCCTAGCTCTCCTTCTCTGTTCTACCAAATCAGTCTTCCTGATCCCTCATGTTCTCTTCCCCCTTCCTGTTCTCCCCTCCTCTTTTTCTTTCCTCTCTCCCTCTCCCCATGCTTCCAATTTACTCAGGAGATCTTGTCCCTTTCCTCTTCTGTGTCGGGGAGGGTTACACCTATGTCTCTTGAGGCCTCCTCCTTGCTTCCTAGCTTCTCTGGGCTTGTGGATTGGGGACTGGTTATCCTTTGCTCTATGTCTAATATGTATGACTAATATCCCCTTACAACTGAGAACATGCCATGTTTTTCTTCCTTTGTCTGGGTTACCTCAGCATGGTTTCTTCTAATTTCATCCATTTGCCTGGGAATTTCAAGATGTCATTGTTTTTGTTGTTGTTGTTTTTGTTTTTCTGCTGAGTACTACTTCTTTGTGTTAATGCACTATATTTTCTTCATCCAATCTTCAATTGAGGGGCATCTAGGTTCTGCATGCCACAAATAATGCTGCTATGAACATAGTTAAACAGATATCCTTGTGGTTATTTCATAATAATTTTGAGAATTTGTAAAATGTTTTGAAATTATTTAAGTGGAGAGAATGAGTCTGGAACAAAAAACATGAAACAGACATTTGGTTTAGTTAATGTATGGCCATGTCACGACAAATATTGAATTGTATAGCATGAGAATGAGACAACAATAGGATGTCATTTTATTTACCAATAACTTGAGTCTGGTCAGTAAAGGGAGGCATATACATCATCAACATGAAAGTAAGATTTGAACCATTGAGATACTTTGAAAACATATCAATTATTCATAAAAGAAGTGAAAATTTTGTTTTGCTCATTGCATGGTGATTCTATATTATTATGATGATGTTTTCTAGGTGAAAATGCAGTAGTGGGATGTTTTATTAGCTAAAAAATAAATAAAAATGAGGGCTGAGGAAATAGCTCAGAGTGTAAGAGTGCCACCTGCCAAATAGGGCAACCTGAGTTTGATGTCACTACCTATATGATAAAATGAGAGAATCAGCATTTACAAGTTGTCCTCTGACTTCCACATGAACACACACACACACACACACACACACACACACACACACACACAAACACGCCACACACATATAAATAATAAATAAATCCCAAACTGTTTTGCAAATGACCATTGTATCCCCAAAGGTTTTTTTTTACCCTGTAAAACTTTCTTTTATTGAAATAACTTAAGAGAATATAATTATATATCTAGAACTTTAATAAAATCATGTACACAGGAAGAAAAGAAAACAAAGAACCTGATGCATTAGAGAAGTTTCCTATTTCTCACTGAGGGACGTAGTCAGAATGGGTAGAGAGAAGCTGTCATTGGAGAAAGACTGATGAATTCACTCAAGGAATAAATGGAAAAACATTTAAGCTATCAACGACTTGAAGTTCAAAGAAGTTTCACTTGTTAGGGAAGTTTTCAGGTCAGAATTTAATAAGGTTAGTTTAGGAAAAGTTACCAAAAAATCTTTTTGAAAAGATAAATTTAATTCCTTTCTTCTTTGGGCTGATTTAAGGCTGCATTGTTGGATATGATGTGGAAAGTCTCAGAGTGTGCCATTTGAACTCCATTGTTGTGCTGTCTAGGCATTAATTGTCTCTATTGTGGAATGAACAGAAGAAAAACGGTATACTCCAGTGTTAGCTAATTTTTCTACATTTCTTTTTTTGAAAATATGACTCAATAAATATTTATTTGATCATACTCAGAAAGCTCTATATAAATAAAGCTTCACAGTCATTACATTCAGTATTTTAAAAGTGATTAGAGGGAGATAGGAAGAAGAAAACAGAATGGGAAAATCAAGTCAGATACAAATCATAGTTTTTTCTTTAAAATAAGTAAAAATTGCTTTAATGTTCTGGGTAGAGTGAATCTTAAATGTCTCTACTCAGGAAAGCAAAAGATGTCATTTTATTTACAAAATGCTTTGAAAAATAGATCATTAAATTTTTACTCTTTGAATTGTTTTCTTGAATATTTGAATGTAAGTCACATGGAGTGGTGTTTCAAGCCATAGAATATTGAAAATGCTTTGCATAAAATGTAGTTGGACTTATTTAATGGATTTTAAATATGCCGTTAATATCTTAGCTTTCATATGATTTTACAGTCTCCTAATATAGGGATTATTTCATTTTATAAATCATACTCATGTTGCTTAAGGAAACTAAATGGCTTTGGCATATAGCTAATTATATTTATAAGTGTTCATCTTGTTGTCAACACTGGAAATCAGAAATGCAAGTTCTATTAGAGTTCTGGTGCAGGAGTTTGATATTTATAGACTTGCAAGAAAATTATGATAACACCACACATAACAAAAAATAAAAATTTATCTTTAATTAGTTCTGAATAACTGATATTTAATTTATAACTTACAACTTATTATTGATTAATGGTATCTGATGGAGGAAGTACTACTGTGTATGTTTATCTTGTTGATTGTTAAATAAAATACTGTTTGGCCAATGAGACAGCAAGTTAGACAGGACCAGGAGTCAAGGAGCATTCTGGGAAATGTAGTAGAGAAGTGGTGATCCAGGCAGGAAGTGACATAGCAAGGAGACTCAGATAAGCAAGGAGAAAGAGGAAGGGTCACTCTTTTCCCCTTCCTCTTCCAGTGTCAGGATGTGATCCACCGGCAAGGAGGGACACCAATAAGGCATCTGATAAGATAAGTCTTATAAAATATATAGATTTATGATAATTGAGACTGAGCTAATAGATGAGAATCCTGATCATTGGCCAAGCAGCATTGTACCTAATACAAGTTTCTGTGTATTCATTTGGGTGCTAACTCAGCCGGGGAACTGGTGTAAAGCTCTTATGTGGTGGTATGGCTCAGGGGACTTTGGCCAAAAGATTTATTGTAACAGGATTCAATCTTTAAAAATAATTTAAATGGAATTATGGGTCTTATATCATAATAACTCTCTGCTTCCATTTCAGACCAGGTAAAATGTCTTACATATTAAGTTAATCATGTGTGATTATTAGATTTCTGATAACACACAAGATAAATGTCCAATTATAAGCTGTTTTGAAGTGTGATATTATGGAAAACAGTCCCTAAGTCTTTCTAGGAACAAACAAACAATGAAAACTATTGGGCCCACTATATTTTTGGAGAAGGAGGTAAACCTGGGAAAGGCCATAGATGAATTGACATTTATATACAGTCTAATTTATCATTCTTCTACTACTGTTCTTTAGTAGAGAAAGATATATTCAAGACAAGATATTTTTTTTCATTCCTTCAACTGCTATTTTACTCTATTGACAGTGCCCTTTGCCTTACAAAAGCTTTTCTTCTTTATGTGGCCTATTTATTAATCATTAACCTTAGTTCCTGTAGGAAGTTGGCTATCTTGTCAATGAATTCAAAGCTATTCCCCACATTCTCTTTTATTGGTTTCAGTGTATCTGGATTCATTTTGAGGGTGTTGAACCACTTGGATTTGAGTTTTGTACACCGCGTTAGATATGAATCTATTTGTATTTTTCTACATGCTGACATCCAGTTAGACCAGCATGATTTGTTGAAGATGTTTCCTATTTTAAAATTTTATTTTATATAATTAGCATTTTCATTTATTTTGAGTACCAACCATAGTTTCTTCTTCCTGTTCCTTTCACCCAACTTGTATCTATACCCTATCCAACACTCCTCCTATAGCTCCATTCAGAATAGGGCAGGCTCCCATGTGCTTTAAAAAAGCATGGCACAAGTTTCTGGCTCTTTATCAAATATGAGGTGTATATAGCTCTGTGGATTTACATCTGCATATTTTCTTTTCCATTCATCAACCTGTCAATATTTATGCCAATACCATGCGGTATTTATTATTATTTCTGTAGTAGAGTTTGAAATCAAAGAAGGTGATACCTCCAGATACTCTTTTATTGTACAGGATCGTTTTGCCTCTCCTGGGATTTTTGTTTTTTCATATGAAGACGAGTGTTGTCCTTTCAACATATGTGAGGAATTGTGTTAGAATTTTAAAGGGGGATTTCATTGACTCTAGATTGCTTTTGATAAGTTGGATTTTTTTCTATTTTGATTCTAGCAATGAATAAACATTGGAGATCTTTCCATCTTTTGATACTTTCTTCAATTTACTTTTTTCTTCAAAGACTTGAACTGAACTTTTTATCATACAAGTATTTTACTTGCTTGGTTAGAGTTACCCCAAAATATTAAATAAAATTGGACAGCTGTTGTTTGCTGTCCACATATGTGTATTGTTGTGGATCATAGGCATCATAGCGGGGAAAAAATTTTGCTTGCTTTACTCTCCTTGAATCTTTCATGCTGCCTTCCAATACCAGAAAAGGTAGTCTTCAATGAGAAGGTTTATATTCAAGTCAGTTTCTCTGAGGCTTGTTTCCAGAGTTCATGGTGGCTTCAGCTGTAGGAAATTACCTTTCACATCTGTAAGTCAACCAAGAGTAATAGTAATAGCATATTAGGCTTTGGCATTTTCATGGACAACCTGCCCATGAACTCAAAAAGTGGCTTCTCATATGTAGCACTGGAGAATTTGTTAGTCTGTGGCTCTTGAGGAAAACATTGTCAGCTAAGATGTCATGATTTTGTTTGAATTGTGTGTAAACAGGCTTATGCATTATATGTTACCATTAAAAATCTAACTCATTGGTCTTAAATCCTAGACAATGAACTATAAGCAATGAAAATGCTAAGAATAGGAAAAAATGGTCTTCCTCAGGGAATAGCCAACCAATTTTTTATCCAACACTAAATAATAATCTCTGAGAGCCCATATACACAAAAACATTACACAATGTCTCCTCACAATTACACAATATCTTCTCTTTATGCACTTAAGAATTTATTGTATGTATGTATGTAACAATGTAGAAAAAGAAGCAACTAATTAGTGAGACAGCTGGGATGCAGAGAAGGCTTTAGAGAGAGGAACAGGAATGGGTGAAATAGGCAATTATATTATAAACTAAAAAATATATCTTTAGATATATATTAAGTTTGAGGCCATCCTAAGCTACATGAGAGTCTGTCTCAACAAAGCTATTATGTAGTATATGATTTTTACTTTCTTATACATATTATTGCTGTCAAAATTTACTCTAAAGCCATTTTATGTCTTTAAGACAACTTAGGCCCATACACAGTATAAAAAAATGAGAATTTGAATACAAAAGTTTCAGAAGCAGCCTGGCATTTGGCATTTTCTATACTAATTGTAAAATTGAAGTAGCTGACTAAATAACATTTTCTTTTAAATACCTTCTTTCAGCAATATTACTGATCTGACAGTAATGATTTTCATTATATTAGCAATTTATAGTGATACCAGTTTTCATATATAATATGCCCAATTTTTCTACAAATGCCATACCAAAGTCCAGGAATGACATACAGACTTGGCTAAATTCCTCTTCCATTCTCTGACTTTTCTCACTTGAAAGCACACCATAACTCAGGTTGGAATTCTCTCTGGTCTCATTGCTGTAGACCAGCCAAATGTTACAAGACAATTACACTCAATATAGTAGATTGATTTTATTAAAACAGCATCCCATGGCAGAGGATAATGTCTGAAAGCCTAAAAATTGAAGAAATCCTTTGAGTTTAAATAAAATAAACTGGAGATTTAGGATCCTGTGTCAAACCTTGTTTTGCCTTTGATATTCAGATCTCTTCTGAGCCCACTTAGACCTTTGCTGGACCTTCATATATAAAGGCTTTGTTTAAACATCAAAGTTCACGAGGGTTTTGTTGAATGCTAATGAGCACTTCGAGCTTCAAAGGACATCATTAAGCTACAATTTCCAAACAGGTGCAGCTCAGCAAATAATTGAATAGTCAGCAACAGAGTTAATCAGTTAATCTGAAAAAATAATTACATAAACCCACTCTCATTTGTCTGGTTTGTAAAATAATCTTTATTTTTTATTGGTAATAATATACACCAATTTGTTGTAGATTTTTATTATTTCTTTCTGCTGTGCTTGATGATTAAGAAATTAACCAGCTGCAACCAGAACACATTAAATACTTTAAAAAGAAACAGAATTAAAAGATCAGGGATATTTTCACTGTGCCGCAGTAATCAGTTGGATACATCATACAGCTCTCATTATTCCTAAAAGCTGCTCCTACTTCTGTATTGAGGATATACAGGCTATTGACACTGGTGTGATACTTACTATTGCCAAGAAAAGCCAACATTGGCATTGGGTCTTCCAGAGTATGGAGCTCTGTGGAGTGGAGCCATTTGTAAATGCCCTGGTTCAACAGTAACTGTAGTGAAAAGAGAATCTTGTTGCCAGGATAGAATTTGCTTCACAACAACCAGCCTGCATCTACTCTGTAAAGAGCTACAAACTGATTGACAGTCAGGTAATGGGAATTAAGCATGAAATTGAATCCCTGTGTCATGGAACTGTCCACTAAGCAGATACCAGAACAGAGTGCTTAGAGTGACACTGAAGCACTTCGAGACTAAAATGATGGCCTCTCATCAAAGCACACCATTTTATTTCCTATGAACATAAGTGCCTCTCATTTTCATTAAAATAGTACAATTTTAAGCAGCACTAAAGGTTTATAGTAGAATTACTGTGCTTGCTTATTTGCATGATTACATTTATCCTTATGTATAAATATATATGTACATACATGTGTACACACATGATTAGCATTGCATTTACTCTTTTGGCTTTTCAACCCTGCACAATTTGAAATATTCTTCAAAAGAAACTCTTTTCTCTCTCTCCCTTTTTTCCTCCCTCCCTCCCCATCTCACTATGTATTATATCATTGTTCCAAGCTCTTCTCTCTCTCTCTCTCCATCCCTCCTCCCTCTCTACTTCCCCCTCTCACTGGCTATGTATTGTGTCATTGTTCCATTTTACTGTGTGACTTAAAATGTATTAAAGTTTCTATTTCTAAGAAGTTAGCAGAATGTTCAGTATTGTCACTTAAAACCACAAGAAACAAACAAACAGGGTAAGAGAGATGGCACAGTTATTAAGAGCATTTGTTCTTGCAAAGGATCAAGGATTGATTCCAAGCAAATACATTGCTACTCACAACTGTAAGTAACTCCATTTCCAGGGGATTTGATGTCTCTATTTGGCCTCCATGAGCATGTAATACACAGATATTCACACATGGAAAACACTCATATGCATAAAATACATAAATATAAAAAGAAATTTTAAAAGAGTTTTAGAAATATCAAGAGTGAGCTATGTATAATAATTGGAATCTGATTTTGAAATCACTGTTTTGAAACCACTAAAAGATGGTTTTAAATTATTTGTAGTTCAAATTTACCTATATTGACAGATTTAACCTCTGAGATGAATATAATTTTTTCTACAAATTTATTCTATAATCTTATGCACTGCATTATTTAAAATATGTACCATGTCACATGAAGAAAAATTTCAGTCTTATGATAATTGAGAAATTAAATATATAGGTTATGTGAAGGAAAAATATGAAAAGGGGAACTTTAGGTGAAGAGGGGCAGCAAAGTCAATACACCAGGAGAAGCAGGGAAGAGGGACAAATAAATGTTAAATGAAGCGACACCACTTGATCTGACAACACTCTTCAGAAAATTCATAGACTAATGAACCCCAGTAGCAGAGATGAGAAATATCCTTTCCAATGGGCAATCAGATAGTACAAGTTACTCTGAAAACTATATAGGACTTTGCCGTTGTCCTTGTCTGACTCTCAGAGATTGAAGATAAGCCTCTATTGCTGAAAACACTATAGACTTTGGACACACAACTTAGGTTATTAGAGCTAGTTCTAAATATAAAACTTCTTTCCTGTGGTCTAGCTTACATGGTAACAGAAAGAACTCTTCAAACTCCATCACCTCTGAACCACAACAATGGGAAGCTGAATAAGGTATCTATGAAGGACAAATACTGTCAGCCACATATTTATGTCAATCAACAGCTGCCTAAGATAACTTAAGGCCCTCTAAATAGGAAGGAAATCATGCTTGGTACTGGAAAACCTTGTTAACTACCTCGGGTTAGTAAGGTCATGGACCTTAGGAGAATCTCTGCTACAATCACTTTTGTAGACCAGCATACTTCCTAACTATTTTGGAAATATGATTCTTATACACACAGATGAGTGTAACTATTATGCCCCATCCAAGAAGTTTCTTTCTTCAGCAAATGGAGATGATTATACAAAAACACAAATGGACACAATGAAGTGATCAGTGAATTTGTGGGAAAGCCCAGGCCAAATGGATACATTTTCAGCCTAATCCTGTAACTATGGCTCAGGAATGGAAAAAAGTAAAATGATTATGAAAGCCAGAATACCAGGAAGTCTGTAGTGAAATATTATCCTCTAGGACATCCTGCATAGACAAGAACAGCACAATGGGCAATATCAAAAGACATGCCAACACAAAAGACTGGAATTTTATGGGGTCACACCCCTAGACAAAGAACTGCAAACAACCTATGACTGCTTGGGGGGACTATCTTCTCCCAGGGCTGAAATCTCTTATTGGTTATCCAATATAAAGTGGATTCATGTATTTAGCTCATTAGCTATGACATTCTTCTGTGATTAGGAAAAGCAATTCCATGGTCTAAATTTGCATAATATGAAAATATATGATAGAACAATCTTGATGATCATTTTACCAGCAGAGCTACTTAGTGATTATGGTAGTTTGAATGTGATTGGCCCCATAATCTCATAGGGAGTGACACTATTAGGAAGTGTCTCTTCACAGCAATAGAAACCCTAAGACAGATGTTTTGACAACCTATTGTTGAAACTTATTGTATATATTGATATTCAACCCATGTCCATGTAATATCTTTGTGATTTGCCTTTATGAGCTCAGCCAAATAATTCTTCCCCAGAAATCATTTTCTTAAATGATTCAAGGTTGGGGATTTCCAAGAAGAATCTCTTGCAATATTGAAGGTCATTTATGATTGGTCATAATGATTGGAGCTAGGAAGAATGTTGCAACCCCAGACAATGGTGATTCACTCAGTTTGCTGATTGTCTGCTGGATGCCCCATGAACTGCACTAAGGAATGTACTTAGCCAAGATTCTGGCATCACATTAGAATTTTCCTGTAAATCCTCTATTCCTGTGGAGTCTGAGGTTGTAGGAAATCTTCCTAGGTCTCATCTTTTCTACTAAAATTATTTATTTTGGCTCTATTAGCTCCTGGTCTCCCATACTTTACATGCAGTTTTCCATTTGTTTTGGTTAATCTTCACTGTTAACTTGACTGGATTAAAATCACCATGGAAACACATCTTTGAGAGTGCCTATAAGGATATATCAAGAAAAGTGGAATGAAAGCATTTATGACTGGGGTCAAAGAATGAATAAGTACAAGAAAATGAGTTGAACAGCATTGTCTTAATTAGAGGCTTTTGCTGGAAGAGACACCATGAACATGGTAACTCTTATAAAGGAAAACACTCAATTATGGGTACCTTATAGTTTCAGAGGTTTAGTTCACTATTATCATGGCAGAGTGTACACAGGCAGACATGGTGCTAGAGAAGAAGTTGAGAGTTCTACATCTTGGTCTGCAGGCATCAGAAGCAAGTGTGTGCCACCCTGAACATAACTTAAGCAAACAAATCCTCAAAGCCCACCTCATCATTGGCAAACTTCGACAAAGACACAACTCCTAATAGTGACACACTTTTGAGAGGTGTTTTCTCTCAAACTAGTACATATTCATCTCCCCATCCCCCAAAGGCTTGTAGCCACACCATGAATGCAAAAACTCATTCAGTCAGACTTCAAGTCTCCATAGCTCCCATAGTGCGTAAGAGTCTCAAACATATTTAAAAGTCTAAAGTTCAATGTCCCTTGTGATATTCATGCAACATTTTAACTGTAATCCCATGTAAAATCAAAATAAAAAAGCAGATCACATACTTCCAATGTATGTATATATAGTATATACTATACATAAAGCAGAACAGTGAGGAAATAATGCACCAAAGCAACAGTGAAAACAATCTGAGCAAACTCCAAATCCTACATCTCCATATCTGACGTCAAAATGTTCTTCATATCTCCAACTCCTGTCTTCTTTCCTGACTGCAATAGACTTCTCTCCATTTGGCTGTTCCCATTCCCTGTTAGCAGCTTTCTTTGACATGTACTGCATGACTCTGGCATCTCCACCATCTTGGAGTTTCCAAGGCAATCCAGGCTTCAACATCCCAGCTTCACACAATGGCTTATCCAGGCCTCTATTCAGGGATACCCCTGACACATGTCTGGTATCAGCAGCTTTCATTAATCATGAAGAAAGATTCCATAATCCCTTTGTTCTATGCTTGACTTAAAGCCACAACCACATGCCCAAATCTGCCAATTTCTGCTGCTGGCTGGTGGTGTTCACTGCTTTTTGTGTGCCTGACATCCTGTTCCCTAATAACACATGGAGGCTTATTCTTTCTCATACATCCCTGGCCTTAGCTTTATGTATTTCTAGCTAGCTTTTCTTAATTTAAAATTTCCTATCTTTTTTCCTCTGTGCTCTTATCTTTATACTACAAGCCTTTCTTTACTTCTTATTCCCTGGTTTGCCATGTAACTGGGTGATTGCCCCCTGGAATCCTCTTTTTTTCCCTTGCTTCTCCTTTCTCATCTGCTCTTTTAAGACTTCTATTAATTATCTCTACCTGACATCCTTGCCTATTCTTTCAATGCCCAGCTGTTGGTTGTTCAGCTCCTAGTTAGCCAATCAGGTAATTTAGAAAGGCAAAGTAACACAGCTTCACAGAGTTAAACAAATGGAATAGAAAATATTACAGCATGTCTTTGCATCATTTAATAAATGTTCCATAGTATAAACAAATGTAGCACAACTTAAGTTAATATTCCTCAACATGCTAGAGCTGAAATATATCCCCTTGTTCAATTATATCTTCACCTGCTTTCTGTTTTTATACTTTCCTTGGATGTGTAAGATTGGTTGTGCAAAACCTGGATCTATAGACCATGTTGACCTCAAACTCATGAGTACTCTGAGTTTGTCTCTGCATCTGAAGTACTGGGATTAAAGGTGTGCACCACCACAAAAACTCTAAGCTTTTCTTATTTCCTGTTCACAAGTTGGAAACTGATCTGGGTGGAAGCTTGCTCTGAGGTCACCACTCTTTTTATTCCATGCCTTAATCTGTTTTTCTCCTTGAACACAGGATTTTGTTCCATTCCATTTTCCAGCCCTTGGTTTCTCCTCAAATTATACATTTTGTATTTCTACTTACTTACTTGCTCCTCTTCATTATAAATCTTCACTAGAATTAATACACAAGCCTACAGTAGGCTCTTGAGATTTCCTCTGCCAATGGAGTTAATTCAAATCTCTTCACTTTAGCCTCAGGCACAGTCTTCAGACAAGGTCAAAAGCAGCCAAATTCATCACTAAATGTCACAAGGAATATCTCTAGGAGATATACTAACTCATATTCTCAGAAACGTCTTGAGTAATGCCCCCACAGTTCAAATCACCTTCAGCCCAACTTTCTTCCATGTTACTACTAGTATGGCCCCTTAAGCTGTGCTTTAAACTTTCCACTACTTTCCTAATGCAAACTCTGAAAGTCCAAATTCATCCAAAAACAAACAAACAAACAAAACATGAATTGGCCTATCTCTACAGTGCCCCAGTCCCTGGTACTATTTGTGTGTGTGTGTGTGTGTGTGTGTGTGTGTGTGTGTGTGTGTGTGTGTGTTAGTGTTTCAATTGCTGCAAAAGGAAACCATTACCAGGACAACTATTAAAAAGGAAAGCATTTGATTGGGGCTAACTTACAGTTCCAGAGGTTTAGTCTATTTTTGCCATGGTAGAAGACATGCACACAGAAATGATGCCGGAAAAGGAACTGAGAGTTCAACACCTTGGTCTGAAGGTATTTGAAGCAACTATGTTTCATCTTGAGCATAGCTTAAGAAGCAAAGGAGAGCTCAAGTGTACCATCTCCTTAACATATATCCTCCAGTAAGGCTACATCTACTCCAGGAAAATCACACTTTCCTAATAGTGCCACTCCCAAAGACCATTTTCTTACAAACTACCACAAGCAGCATCTATCACTCTCTGCTGCCTGATGGCAGATGCAGTATAAGCAACAGCCTCACTACACTTCTATTGTCATATCCCTCCATTGGTGGACTGTGCCCTCAAACTGTGAGCCAAAATCTACCCCATTCATTTGTCTTTGTAGATATGTTTGCACAAGATTTAGAAAAGGAATGAAAATGACAGTTAATGTCATATGATATTTAATTCCTAAATGCCTGGGTAACTGTACCAATACATTGTCTTTTCATTTCCATTATAAATGTTGCCATGGACTCATGACACATTCCTCCCATCCATAAACATCAGGTAATAAGCATCTTCCAGGACATTTTACTGCATTTTGACTGAATTATTTATTTCTACCTACCTTCAAACAATGACAGTTTAAAAACAATTAATCACAATTTGAGTGAAATCTAAATCCACAAATTTTACTTATACATCAGTACAATTGGTACCCAATCACTTCACAAAACTTTGTGACATACAGCTTCCTACATAGATCAATGGAATGTACATTGGTTAAATTACCTAACTGGAAAGTACACATCACCATTTATTTGTTAGTTTTTATTAAAGAGAATTGTGTTAATTTCAGTCAAAATGGAATCTTATATATTTCCTTACCCAAGTTTTAGTTCCTTTTTCATTTATTTAGTCTTCCTTCTTGTTAGCTATCCTTAAAAAAATTAAGCTGCTTGTAAGGCATCAATTTTTTTTCATCTTCTCTGTCAAAGAGTAGGCACATAGCACAGTCTCCATAAATACTGGGTGACTTAATGAATAAAAAGCAACCTGTCAACCTCAATTTATTAATATGTAATATAAAGGAATGACAAGGATAATTTATAATAACCCTTCTTATACCAATAAAAGTTTACCTGAACAAAATAATTTGACTAATATTTCACTTCAATCAATTATCTAAATCATTCTATTTACTTTATAATTAATTAATTCATCTGTTGGGTTAGTTGGGTGGGTTAAGTAAAATTTTATAATTTCTGAGGAATCCAATAAGCAAATTGATTGTATCAAATGTGAAATAGATCAAAGCACATAAGACACATTTTTATCTCTAATAGTTTTCATTTCATATTCTTTTTCTCTCCATTTTTTATTTAAATTAGAAACAAGATTATTTTTGTCAATCCCAGTTCCCTCTGCCTCCCCTCTTCCCCTGCCCTCCCCCAACTAACACCTTACCTATCCCATACCCTTTCAGCTCCCCAGGGAAGATGAGGCCTTCCATAAGAGGTCTTCAGAGTCTGTCATATCCTTTGGGATAGGGCCTAGGCTCACGCCCTTGTGTCTAGGCTCAGGAAGTATCCCTCTATATGGAATGGGCTCCTAAAGTCTATTCCTATGCTAGGGATAAGTACTGATCTACTACAAAAAGCCACATAGATTTCTGAGGTTTTCATTTCATATTCTTTATACTGGCAGGTTTGAAACTAAAGTACTGAGTAACTACTTTCAGTTTACTTTAACACAAGGAACAAGAAGATATTTTTAAATGTTTGAGAATACACCAGTACAAGCGATCAGAGTAATTTTTGCTGACTAAAGAATTATGAGCATTTCCTTTCAAAAGTAATATATCTTGTTACTCAAGGAATCCATTCCTAGTAACCTTCAGTTCTGCTACTCCATCAAAAATGAGCAGATGGAAAGTTTCAAATAGGATAGCTTTGGTTTACTGTACTAAAATAGTTTGCTCTACATTTTCAGAAGTTGAGCATGGTGATGTTTTATGATCTAACAAAAAACAACTTGCTGTAAGATCAGAGCACAAAGCTAGCCACACTAGTCAGTCATCCATAGAGGCCAGACAGTGGTTCTGCACACCTTTAATACCAGCACTAGAGAAGAATATAAGACATGAAGTGACAGGAGTCAGTCATCCTGCAGTCACTCTGAGAACAGGATAGCTTCTTTTTTGTTTGAGCCTTGGTAGAAGTAAGAACTCTTTAGTGTTTGGCTGCTTTGCTTTTCTGATCATCAGCTTGAACCCCAATATCTCCTCTGGGTTTTTATTATTCATGCTACAGCTGCGACTTTGGAATGTCCAGAAAAAAATCCACCTTTGAGAAATTGGCTTTTTTTCATGTTTCAATTGCTTCAGCAAATGGGAATACTTTTTCATGAGAGTAGATGAACATCATATTATTCTGTGATGTGGTTTTGAGAACTTTATTCCTTTCTAAGTGAATTCTGATGATCTATATTCTCTATAAAATGGCATAATCTGCTGTTTTCTGTGCAGCACATTATTCTCTTCAATATACTTGGTTTGTACATCCACATTCATTTCAACCTCATAAATCCTTCCTTCCTGATAACACCTCCATTGATATCTGTTTATCATCTCTGCCTTGGTGTTTGGTTACTGATGAACTCCAACTAAACCCTATGTATTTCAAAATGTGTTTTTTCCAATGTGCATGATGTGGGGCAAGTATCATTCCAAACTTAACAATATTTCAAAGACATATTAATAACCAACTTCAAATATCTTCTTCCCTTTTGCAGTCAGAAAATTATTTACACTGGTTCCAGTTCACCATAACTGTTTAGAGTATCCTTCAATGGGCACATCATGATGATGATGAATTGATTATATTGTAGAAATTATTAGGAGACCAAAGCCTAAGCATTTTTTCCTATCCCCAAGAATTTAGAGGTTGATCCCCAGAAATTTGTGGAAAATGATCCTTCCTTAAAAATTACGATGCTTGTATAAGTTTGAGAAATGTCAATAATAGTGGATAGTGGGGAAATAAGAAGGGAAATACAAATAACGAGCAGTATTTAAAAGCAAACTACCCTGTAATCAAATAAGAAAATTTGCACTGGTAATGGAAATATCAACATTAATTTTCCAATGGTACATATATAAAGGTTAAGTGCAAAGCTATGATACAATGTTTTTCTATTTTGTAAATTTAAATCAGAAATAATCTTGTTTAACATGTCAATCCCAGTTCCTTCTCCCTCCCTTCCTCCCTTGCCCCCCTCCACTAGCCCCTATCCCATCCCCTTTCTGCTACCCAGGGAGGGTGAGGCCTTACTTGGGCGATCTTTAAAGTCTGTCATATCATTTGGAGCAGGGCCTAGGCTCTCCCCCATGTGTCTAGGCTGACAGAGTATCCCTCTATGTGGAATGGGCTTTCAACTAATGCAACAATGCATTAGTTGAGATCAAATAGCTTGTTCTTAATGGAGTAACTGGTAATTTATAGAGTAAGATTAAAACTCATCTAAGTCTATGTAATATCTTCAATTATACAGATTTTGAATATTTGATTAGAAATATATACCTTTCAGTTTTGTCTATAATTTTGATGTCCATTCATAAACTACACATGTATAGGTACACACAACACATATATTCTATTGTTAATTATCACCTATCTTTTAATTTGTACTCCATTAGCTAATTTTCTGTCCATCTATCAACCTCTCTTTATTTCCTCATATTGACGGATACATCAGTGTTCACTACTTTATAAGACTAGCATACACTAGTGTGTGTGATGCATTTCAGTTGTGAATCATTGTCATGTTTGCTTTAGAATTTCAGTCTGGATAACCATACATGGTAAGGCCTTATGCATAAAACTGAAAGATTTCAAATACCTGAAATTTCTTAATTACCTTCCTTTCAGTTTTTTGTGATATATATATATATATATATATATATATATATATATAATTCATGCCTTTATAAATTTAAATATTATGTATCATTTATGCTAATTTTGATGTGTTTATTTGTATCTGCTGCATGTTAGGCATTTTCCTGCAACTGTGAATAAAGTACTGAAAAAAAATCACTTGCTAATGTCTTATGACATATTATCTAATGAAGGAGGTAGCCAATAACAAACAAAACAAAACTAGCATGGCCAAAAAAATTGAAATGTGTGTGAAAAAATAATTTATGGAAGGAACTGAAGTCTTCAGTAGCAAATTAATAGATGCCAGAAGCCATGGAATACTTAATATATTCCTACTATGTCTAATACCACAGGTATTATTACAAATATAAATTTTGATATTTCATTTTCTCGATAAATTGAAATACTTGTATAAAAGTATCCACTGGAATAGAAGCATTCTGCAATCCATTCAATATTGCAATTACAAATTTGGAATTTTAAAGTTAAATATTTAAATATAATTTTACTGGGTTTATGATTAGCCTGATTTATGTCACTCAATTGAATCATAAAATATTTCCCATACCATTTCTGCAGTAATTCATTAACAAAGTGATGGTCTTGACCTTCATCTATTCCATATAGACAAATGTTGAAAGACTTTGCCTTAGGAAAGGTTTTGGGTTACCTTTTAATGGAAACTGCTTGCCTGCCAAGTGCAATAGGTGATTTTATACCTTATGAGAATGGGCAGACGGTAGCAGCAGATGGAACATAGTTATAATCCCACACATCCCAATAGAGCCATCATTTAAACATCTGGGTTTGCAAAAGGGTCACTAGTGCTGGAATGAGTTCAAATCTTTTATGACATGTTTCACTTATCCCTATCCCTCATGTACATATTCATAGTAAGACATTCTTTAAGTATCCTGCTACACAAGATATTTCTCCTACTTTATCTCCTACTTTATCTTCCTTCCTTCCTTCTTTCCTTCCTTCTTTCCTTCCTTCCTTTCTTTTCCTTCCTTCCTTTCTTCCTTTCTTCACTTATTTTCAGTATGTACACTAAATATTCAATGAAAATAAATGTTACCTACTTAACATGTCAGATAGTCAATGACTAGATTTCTGCTCATCGTGGACACTGAACATTGTGATAACCACTGTACATTCATGATAGTTATTTACTCTACTAAACTTTTCTTGGTCCGAAACACTATAATGATCTAGTTTCCAAAGACCTCTGTGGTAAAAATTTGAAAATGCCCAATCAACTTTCCTGTCTCAACAATTAGAATTTCCTTTGGTATTGTTTCTCCTTCTCAAGGAGACAGGCATGGTTTCAACAGAATGCTGGCAGTGAGATTCCTTTCCCAGAAAGGATGCTCAATTTCATGAAAACCTTTTTCATAGACACTGAGACATTTACAAAAATTATCATGACATGTTCTAACCATTGGTTTTCTGTTTTTTTTTAAAGGGATGTGGGGAAGATCTGAGCAGGGAGCAACTTTTGAAAGAAAATAGGAAAAAAATGGCTAACCTTCCCGAGTTTTGCACTACTGAGTATTGGATTCTCAGCAGTAAACAATTAGAACACAGAACAAAATTTTTGAGAATATATGACTATTTTTAAACACAATGATTTTAGGTCTGGATTCACTTCATCAACTAATTGTTAAGGTTTACATATTTATTATTGCTTTTACTTTTTAAAGGAGTTCTTTCATTTTTTTACATTATACTATGCCTTTGATTAGATGGAGAATTTAAGAAATTTTATTGATTTGGGATTATGATTGATAGGGAAGAAGTATAAGAGTTGTATTTGAGACAGTTTCAGTAAATTTATTTACACAATAACTATAAACTATTATTACCAGAGTAGAAATTGAGTTTATTTCATCAGACTATGACTGAAGATAGGGAAGACAGACATCCCTTTTAGATATCCTAGCTCCAATTGCTCTCTCATCTAATAAGTTATTTTGTGGTTCTTGAAAGGTCTATTTATCTTAGTCTCCAATGAACAGATAGGCTTCTGCCCACATGAGTTTTTATTTTGCTTTGCTTGTTTTTGGAGACAGGGTTTCTCTGAGTAGCTTTGGAGTCTGTCCTGGAACTCACTTTGCATACAAGGATGGTCTTGAACTCACAGAGATCCACCTGCTTCTGCCTCTGAGTGATGGGATTAAAGGCATAAACCACAACACCTCACTTCACATTACCATTCTAAAATTCTTCTCGAAGTCCTTTCTATTTTATTGCTACTTAATACACAGCATAGAATAATTAAGATGTTGTCAATAAATAAATTTCATACATTTTCTATAATCCACATAATATATGAAATAACTGTCTAGGGAGATGGATATTTTGATACTTAACCTAGAGATAACTACCAATTTAGTATAAGTAAGAAGCAAAAGTTGTTGAAAGTAAATCATCAAGGGAGTAGAGAATGAATATTAGGAAATTGCAAGCTATATAAGACAACAATACATGAAGTAATGAATTTTAAGAAAGACAAGCTTGCTTTGTTATATTGCATTCTCATTTATATTGAATTTCTTTTATTAGTTTATTATTTATTTTTGAAGGTATTGTAGCAGTATTTGCTACCTCAGTGACTTTGGGCTCTCTGACCTGATTGAGGTAGTGCTTCTCACCTGCAGATGTGGCCTCTAAAAAGGAAGGAGGGAGGGGTTCCTGCTCTCTTGGGTGGTTAAGACAAGGTCAGGTGGCATGAGGCAGCATGGGTCCCCAGGTTCCCAAGGACTCTGCAACTGGATTTGACATATTCTGTATTTGTGAGTGTATTTTTCCTTTTTTCCTGTTTCCCCTTAAACACACGCATGTGTATTTCTCACTACAATACCACACACACACACACACACACACACACACACACACACACACACACACACACATTATATATATATATTATATATATATATATATATATATATTTGTGATTGTATTTACCCCTTATGATCCTTTTCTTTCCCTATTTTCCCTCTAAACCGTTTATTCTTCTTACTTTGTACCCCAATGGCTACATCATTAGAAAACAATGGTACTGGTGGGAGTACCAACTCATATAGACAGCTTGGAAATCAGTATGGGGATTCCTCAGGAAAATGGGAATCAATCTGCCATGAGATCCAGCAATTCCACTCTTAGGTATATAACCAAAAGATGTACATTCATACAACAAGGACATCTGCTCAACCATGTTCATAGCAGCATTATTTGTAATAGCCAGAAACTGGAAGCATTCTAAATGCACCTCAACTGAGGAATGGATGGAGAAAATGTGGTACATTTACACAGTGGAGTACTACTAAGCAGAAAAACAAAACAAAACAAAGCCAAAAAAAAAAATGGAATCTTGAAATTCTCAGGCAAATGTATGGAACTAGAGGAAACCATCCTGAGTGAGGTAACCCAGTTTCAAAAAGACAAAAATGGTATGTACTCACTCATAAATGGATTTTAGATCTAGAGCAAAGAAGTAGCAGGCTACAATCCACACTGCCAGAGAAGCTAGGGAACAAGGAGGACCCTAAGAAAGACACAAATATTCCCCAGGAAAAGGGGAAAGGGACAAGATCTCCTGAGCCAATAGGGAGCATTGGTGGAGTGGAGAAGGAGTTAGAAGAAAGAAAATGGGAAAAGAGGGGGGGAGAGGAGGACAGGAGGGAAGAGGAAGATCTAGTCCGGGAGGAAAGCAATAGTTGAGAGGCTACCTTAAAAGCCCTTGTCCGATAATGAGATTGATTAGGTATGCCATCCTAGAGCCTTCATCCAGTAGCTGATGGAAGCAGATGCAGACACTCACAGCTAAACACTGAGCTGAACTCTGGAATCCAGTTGCAGAGAGGAAGGAGTGATAAGAAAAGGGTCAAGACCAGGCTGGAGAAACCCACAGAAAGACCTGAACAAGGGGTTGCTCATGGACCACACAGTGATAGCTGGGAAACCAACATAGGCCTGTTCAAGACCCCCTGAAGGAGGAAGTCAATTTGGAGGTCTGGACAATCTACAGGGACATTGGTAGTGGATTAGTATTTACCACTAATACACAAATGAACTTTGGGAGCCCTCTCCTCATAGAGTGATACTCTAACAGCCTAGACACACTGGGGAGGGTCTAGACACTGCTCCAAATGATATGACAGACTTTGAGAATCTCCCAAGGAAGACCTCACCCTCCCTGGGGAGCAAAAAGGGGTTGGGATGGGGGGTCAGTGGGGAACAGCGGAGGAGGGGAGGGAGAGGGAACTGAGATTGGCATGTAAAAGAAGCGTGTTTCTAATTTAAATAAAAAAGAAAACAATGGTACTGCTGTTCAACAAACATTAACAAATGTATTAGGTCCTTAGCAAAAGGATTGAGATTCATGAGCATTTTCTTTTCTTGTGGAGGACAACTGGAAGGGCCAATCTTGTGCAGATATTCATAAATGTTCTGTGATTATGTTTTGGATGTCCTTGTCTTTTCTAGATGGAAGCATTTCAGGACATGTTTCCTTATCCTCCAGCTCTTAAATCCTTTCAACACTTACTTCCAAGATGGCTTTTGGGAGAGAGGTATTTAAACAGATATTCCATTTATAGGTGACCTATCAGCAGCCACTTTTTTCTCAGAACTTTGACAAGTTACATGTCTCTTGAATAAAGAATATACTAAATTTCTTCTAAATATTCCTGTTTTGCATAGACCAGTGAGGCCATCATCCTGGAAAACAGAGGCAGAAAAATCTCTGTTTTAGCATATTAAAAAATTAGTTTTCTTCTAATGTTTTCTATTCCATTTCACCCATTATTTCCTGGATTCTACCAGCTACACACACAGTCTATTTTCTGCTTCTCTGTCTTCCAATACAGAACAAATATGCCCCTATTAATATATATCATACCGTTTCCACTCTCACATTAATTTTATTTTAAACACTCATGTTGTTAAGACTCATACTAGTCAGAAAGTCATGCCATGATCTATTCTCTGGTCACAACTGAAAATTTTCTGTGAGGAAACATCATATACTATGGAGACTTCAAAAGTGACTGATATAAATTTTTATGATATTATTATTTATCACATATAAAATGGGAGTGTTAATCAAATATATCACCATAAAGCACAAAACAAAAATAAGAAAAGTAAAAGACAAAAATTCCTCAAAATTTAAATGAACTCCTCTCATTTAAGAGAGCAATTGCCTTGACATGATAATTACTAAACTAACGTGGCTGTCACTATTTTATCTTAATGTTCTCCCAAATAATTTAAACTAGATCATCCCAAAGTTTAAACCTATATGACAGACAAATTTTAAGAATAAATTAACTGTTGATATATTGGTCCTTTTGAGTACAAAGATTTTTCTCTTTCTGTACTTATGACTTCCCATATCATGTTCTTCACAAAGAACACATGTCTACAGACCTTGACTGTGGTTTGGAAATCCAGTGAACTCTCAAAATCACAATTTTAGAATACATTATTAAAGGGTAAAACTTATTGGGGCTTTCTGAGCTGGTTGATAACAGTCACTTAGACACTAAGGAAAATATGTACTTTATGTTAAAAACATCATGTAATGATCTCTTTGATTATTTCCAAGAGCTCTCTGCAATTAAAAATTTTGTGAAAGTGATTTAGGTTCAGTATATTTGATCCATATTAAATAATGTATTCTATATTATTTCTTCATTATTTATTGCTTAAAGGCTCTTTTAATATCAGTAAGCAATGCAGTTTCCAGTGGACAGAAATGGTGACTGGTTGTGCACAACCATATTACGAGGACTCAGGAGACAAAAGCAGGCAGATTATTGTGTGTCTAAGCACAGCCTGGTCTACATAGAAAGTTTCAAGCCAGTCAGGGCTTGTGTCAAACAACACTAAGCAAAACATTTTTTTATTAGCCATTTGTGCTAAATGTAAGAGAGTAATGATTTTTATAGATTGCATGATGGAGTCTAGACAGCCTAATGACAGAATTCTAGTAGCAAAGACAGGGAGGAGCAAATTGAGGCAAAATTCACATTCTATCAATGACTGGGGAGCACTTTGTTTTTAGTGTTTTTATTTTCTTTTTCCTTTTACTCTGTTCTTCATAAATTATGGGAGCAATTTAATTGAACAATATTTATTTCATCTTCAGTGCTAGTGATTATAATTAGTCATTATTTTCAATTTGATTGAATCTAAAATCAACAGAGAGATATATCTCTGGACAGGTTGGTAAGGGCTTTTGCAGAAAGAATCATGGAAGGGGGGAAATCACTCTTCCAGAGTGTATGAAACCTTCTGTCAATGGCCCATTCATAAAGAAGTCTAATGGAAAAATTCATCTCTTTGTTGGCTAACCTTTGCTATTTGCTAGTGAGTGTGTCTGTGAATTGTTATTGCTGCTGCTCTTTATGCCTGACATCATAACCTAGCTTCTTTATCTTTCCAATGTGGACTGAAGACAGCATGTCTTCAGGAAAACATGTCTCCTGGACAGCTTGGGACTGCTAAGACCCTCAGGCTCTCCAGCATGAAAACAGCAATGTTTGGATTTCTTGCTACCTATTATTCAAGTCAGCCCAATAAATCCTGTTTGAAATATTATGCATTTATTTTGTCATATCTGCTTCTCTAGTGAATATGGCTCATAGAAGAAAGATTTTTAAACATTTAATTGATAGTTCGGTAACACATGTCCAAAAATATATGCAAAGATAGTGACACCTTATTCAGGGTAAGGGCATCTTGAGAAATTCCAAGATACGTTTTCAGAAAACTTTGATGTATCATACACTACAGCATATATTTTCCTCCTCTGAGTTATTAATCCTCCATTCTTATTTAGTAAGTTACAAGTCTGAAATATTTTCAAGCATAAATAAATTTTACTGGAAACTAAATGCTTAAATGAATAATACTTCAATCACATGGCTTTTGCTACTAGATGGAATTAAATTCCATACCTAGCCCATCAGAAAATTTGCGATCCAGACTCATCACCCTGAATTTTTAGGTTATATTTGAATACACTCAGCCCCTTGCTTTTATGAAGCAATTTTCTCTAAAGAGACAACTTAATTTCTCTTAAATCTGTGTTTAAATTAAAATGAGGGGATGAGTTCTATTCTAAAATATCCTTCTAAAATTTCAACCTAGAAGGTAAATTTCCATTTCCACATTTCACAAGTTTCTAAGTAATATCCAAATGACCAATTTATAATACTTGTAGAAATTTAATGAGAGAAAATTGCTTAGACATTGATAACTTTACAAATGGGGTATACAAAACTGAAAACCATATAATCGTGATGACATCAGCTAACCTTTAGTGAGTTAGACTTGATTTCCATGTATATTATTGCCATTGGGAATATGTATATATGAATATAAATGTCAGATTTTTTAAATCTTTAATTTGATAAAATGAATATAAATAATCAAATCAAATTGAATATTCGTGACTCTCATTTTCTAGAGGCTAAATGTCCAAGTAGAAAATGTCCTAGAAAAGATCAACTGTACACATTAACATCAAAGTGAGTACTAGGGCCATACTTTTGGGGCTTGAATAGAACTTGATGCCACCTGGATGCGATTAGCTCAATGTAAACTAATATCAATATAATCTTTCTCGTAACTTTCCCCTTAGACCTCCTATTGCCCAGGTCTTCTCCTATATCCTTTGAAAAAATAACTGTTAGCATTCTGCCAAGTTAAACAACTTTCAGAGACTTACTAGTTCTTCTTGAAGTGCCACATAATATTGGCTAACATATTGCTGTTAATATTATGATCCAAAGAAAAAAATAACTTTTCATGCATAGTTGAAATTGATATCATGAAAATAAAATATCCTAAATCTAAAACAGTACCACCAGGAGGTAGAATACGAAGCTCTCACTGTGGTAGACGAGTAAGGAACTCTGGAACTTATTAAAATATGTTATAAATTGTTGAACTACACCTTTGGTTCTAAACCTCCACTCTGAAAACGAGGTAGGGAGGATCACCCTCTCTGTAAACTTCAAAAGGAAACCTTTGGTGATTTAAGATCCATTGGAAATGAACTGCCATGGGAAAATGAATCAACATGAACCCACTATAATTATAAGGCAACTTGAAGACCCGAGGGTGAAATTTCACAGGACTCAGGGGTCAAAGACCTGTGGTAGACAGATCATCAGCTTTCATCACCTTGTTACTCACAAGCTGGGCCAAAGTTAACTGTTTCTGAAATTTCTAATCCTCTTAGTCTTTCATATCTCCATGGATGAAAGATTCACAGCATGCTTTATTTTTCTCTTATTATTTGATCAATGAATCAGATTTCATTTTTTATTGGAGAAATATCTGTGCTGTTGAGGCAGTTTAGGTATATAGCATTTACCTAGCAAATATTAGGCCATGTGTTCTATCTAACAATACCACAAAATGAAAAACAAATCAATTAAGATTACTGGAAAGAATCGTGGTTATACATTATTTATGGTTTATTAAAATTTGCCTGAGGGTTCAGAATGCAAAGCTAGCCACAAGCCACAGAGTCAGACACTGGTGATACACACTTTTAATCACAGCAGCCATTTTTGCTAGGCAGTGTTGGCATACACTTTTGTCCCAGAACTCAGATAATAGGCAGATGGATCTCTGTTAGTTGAAGGCCGCCCTGAGCTGCATGAAATTGATCCAGTCTAAAAAAGAAACAGCTCACACAAAGATGATCTCAGCACTTGGGATCATATACCTTTAACCCCAGCATTTGAGGTACATAAAATAGGAGCAGATATTCAGTTTGGGGCATTTTGGTCTCCAGCAATGATCAAGCAATTAGTCTCTAGCCCCTTTGAGGGCAGAATCCTTGGTAGAGGCAAGAGCTACTGGCTTGGCTGCTTCCCTTCTCTGATCTTCAGCTTGAATCCCAATATCTGGCTTTGGGCTTTTATTTTTCATGTTACAGAGAATTCATTTCTGATCCCTAGTAGAGTGTTCTAAAGGTATTTTTGTGTCAGCATCTTTATTTTTTGGAGAAATTTTCTGCTTAAAAATAGCTATTAATATTTTTAAACATAAGAGAGAAAGAACTCTTATGTTAATAAATGAATGTTATTTAATGCTAATAAGTGATTATGCAATGTATTCATACTTGTGAGTATGATATATATTTTTGTGATGTAAAGATTATGAAATGATTTCTCCATGTTTGAAAATTAACATAATTTTTGAGTTGGATGATTTTATCAATAATCATCCAAATATCTTTTGTTGATTACAACAAACCCCGTGATAAATAATGTACATATATGAAAAAGCACATGCACAAAAATATCACCATGAAACCTATTGTTTTGTTAAATGAATGTGAGATGACTGAAAATAAAAAATTACAAGGTTAATTTAAACAAAGCAACAATAAAAAAATACCTAAACAGAATAAAGCTTCTCCTTTGGAATTAGTAAATATTTTATTTTATTTATGATAATTATTGTAAGAAGATATTGTGTACCTTGGTCTAGACTTCAACAATACATATAATCAAGGTAGACACAGTCATGAGATCATCCTACCTCAGATTTGTGGGATGTAAAATTGTAGGCATGCAAGTAGGAATACACAGGACAACTTAATTTTATTAAACTCTGATTTGCTATATTAAGCAGATATAGCAATTTTTATAAATTGAAGTTTATGACAATGCCATTTCTGGCAAACCTAATTTGCACACTTTTACAATAACATGTGAAAGTTATTTTGAATTTCTTTATGGCATTTTGTAATTTTAGCACTATTTCAAGTATTTCAATGGTACTATCTCTGGAAGAGTGGCTTTTCATGAGTAATTCTGGTTTGCAATTGAAAATCATGAGTTAGAACCATTGAAGACTGTAAAATTAAGATGCAAACATTGTGTTCTGTCAGTTTCATTGCCCACCTGTGTCCCATTTTCTTCTGAGGCTTCCATATTTACTGAAACCAAGTGAAATTGCAATCAGGACAATTAATAAGCCTACAATGACCTCCACATGTTCAAAGAAAGGACAGAAAACAGATTATCGCTTTACCCAAACAACTAGAAAAATCAAGCTGAGAATAAAAGTCAATGTCAGAAGAAAAAGTAGACTCCAAGTCTTTTTCTTGCTTCAAACAGTCAATTTTGACATGCAAAGCAAAAGATCTTGAAGAAAATTAAACACATTTTATAGTAAATATTTAAAAGTTAATCAAGTAAAATGGTAATTGCTGATGTATGGGAAGTTTAGTAGTATTTGCAAAACAATCAAGCAACAACATTCACTTCAACCCAACCCTAAACCAGAAACCTAGGCATCAGCTTAAGCTCATTGCTGAAGGTGGATGTACTTAACATTCCTCCAGGTGAAGCATCCTTCTATTTGAAGAAACTACCTCAGATTTTCATAGCAAGAAAGCATCCAGTGCCTGGCTTCAAAACTTCATAGGACAGTCCATTTATGAGAAAAAAAATCTACTTGTGACTTTAAGCTAGAGAAAATGATCATTTATTATATCAAAAGACCCAAAGCATTTTAGAATTATACTAAATTTACTTCACCTGTCTTTAAATAGATTCACAAACTAGAATGATAGCATGTGGGCTTATGACAGGTTTCAGTAAGTGTATTAAGCTATTGAGATATGTCTCCCCCTTTCCCCCCCAAAAAACTTTTCAAATTACTACAATTTATTGGTAGTGTGCCTTGCCACCCAAGAGCTGTAATGAGGACATAAGATGAGGTGAAAGTTTCCACTTGCATTGACAATTCATAGATCCAGGTATAATTTCAAATTTAAACTCTTATTGTTTAATCTAAATACTATCGATACAGAGTCTACCATACAGGATTTACCTGATGAATTTAAGCCAAGCCAATTGTACATTTAATTATATATCTTCTAGAGTAGATTGCCCATTGTAGATCTAATTATGATTATTTGCAGTTCATATGAAGAGGTGAAAATATGAACATCAACAGAAATCTGGAAGAAGTTGATGCCTCCTTTCTGGATGACTGTGGAATACAAATGGAGGAAGTCACTGCAAATGTGGACAAAAAAGTGACAGAACTACAGTTAGACATGGAGTCTGAGTTCAGATAACTACGAAATCTCATGATAAAACTTCAATGGATAAGGAAGGAGTTTCTTTTTAGTGCCAAGGTAAGAGTAGTGACACAGGATCTACCCCATGTCCAGATGAGGTGAACACTGCTAGTGGACAACAAAGGATAAAGAATAGAATAGGAAGCAGCAGCACAGTTTTGTCCTCCATCTCAAAAAGAAGATGTACCATGGGTAAAATTTCATCAAACAGCATCACACAGGCTACAGAAAATTCGATTTTGGGTCAATGCAGAAAATTCCATTGTTGCTGTATTTGAAGAAATAGCTGCTGGTTCCTCATCTTCGGCCATTAGTTCCTGTTATTAAGACACCAGGTACTCTGAGTGTGGCTGTAAACCAGCAAGATTATTGCAACATTTTCAAGGCACAGAAGAGTGTCATGATTTTTAACCGATAAGTTATGCTTTGTTAATACCTAAACTTTTTTTTTTTGTTTTTTTGAGACTGGGTTTCTCTGTGTAGCTTTGGAGCCTATCCTAGCACTTGCTCTGGAGACCAGGCTGGCCTTGAACTCACAGAGATCCTCTTGCCTCTGCCTCCCGAGTGCTGGGATTAAAGATGTACGCCACCAACAACCGGCTCCCTATACAGTTATTTTTAAAAGACAAATACTTTCACGCAACAAGGAGACTATTATATAGTATAAAAACAATTATTAAATCACTAGAAAATGAAATGGTTGCATTCGTAAGTAAAATCAATTAGGCAAAGAATGAAAAACTATTTTCACTTTTACATTTTATGTATGTATTTATCTTGTGCAAGTGTGCATGCTTGTGTGAGAGAGTGCAAGCTTCCCTAGGCCACAGCATGTGTGTAGATGCTGGAAAACCAGTTTGTGTGTCAGGCTTTGTCTTGGTCCTTGTTATGAAACAGGATCTCAGTGTCATTCACTATGCCATAAGCCTGGCTGCCATAAGTGCTGAGAGCACGAATGTGCACTGTTGCATCCAGCTTTCCTGGGTAGTGGGATCTCAAATCCCCATTCTTCAAATGCAAATTCTTTTAGAGTAATAGAGATTACATTTCTGAAATTTTATAATTCTAAATGACACAAAGTATATAACTTAACACGTTTAAATTTAGAAGAGTTCCTTATAAATCTTAGAAATTGGTTCTCTACTAGTACAATAAAGGGTATGAACAAAGAAGCTACAAATACAGATCTATCTCCAGACCCTGAAACTCCTATTTGACCTTTTACTTGTCATGGGAAAGTTAATAGAAGACATATTACACAGATGAGACATGATATGACAAGACAGGATGCTCTAACACTTCCTAACAAGACACTTTATCCTTTTCCTGCATATTTATATACAAAATTTGCCAAAGAGGTAAGCAAAGTGCATCAGAATTCCTGGAGCTGTAGTCAAGTGTGGTTGCCAGCTGCCATATATGTGGTTGAAACTGACCCGTGTTCTGTACAAAACCAGCAAATATTCCTAATTGCTGACTTATCTCTCTGGACCCTCTTCTGATTTTGTTTTATTTCATTTTATTTTGAGATGGTCATTTTCCACAGTTTGTTACTGAGGTATAGAGTTTCTACATTTTTTCTCACATTGATTTGAGTATTTGTTATTTTTTCTGACTCATTTATCACTATGTAAAACAGAATGGAATTCTTGGTATAAAATTAATAGCACAGCACATAATAGCTTCATAGCTCCATGAAAAAAAATGACATTGCTTTTTCTAGGAGAAAATAATAATTAAAGTTATTCTTAGAATTTATCACTATCTACAGGTTCTTAAAATTATTCCTAAGTAATCAAATCCCAGATCCTAGAAATTATAAATCTTTAACCTTTTGTAGATCTCTCAAAGTTGACAAGTCCTCAAGAAATTGTGTCCCTTGTTGAAGTTACATTTGGGAAATGATAAGAGAGTCTGATGTGAACTAGTGCATGTGTATCAGTTAAGATGCAGGTTGTAGTTTCTGATATATAATAATAAAAGCTTGCTGAAAACTTAGTCAAAACCTTCAAATTATTTGAGTTGTTGGGATAAATGTGGTAGAATACAGTACAAATGATATTTATTCTCTAGAAATGTTAATGGTATGACAATATTGCACAGTAAGTCTATCATAAATAAAATTTTTGACCACTTCTTTAAGATATGGGGGAAATAAGATAAAATGATTAAAAACAGAAAGATACAGGTTTCACAGAATCTTATTTCTGATTCATCCCCATCTCCCTCCCTCTATCTTTCTTTCCAATTTTCTCAAGAAAACAGACAATCCCATTACACAAGAGCCTTGAAGAGTTTATGCTGGGAAATGCCTATGGTATTAATTCAAATATTTTAAGTAATAAGCCAGAAAAGAGAGGGGAAATAAATTCCTCATTCATCCAGCTATGTGATGTCAAATAATATGCACTCCCAGGTTGCAAAGCAGCTGCCAAATAGCAGAGAATTTGCAGAAAGTATTTCTGGATAGGATGGAGATGGCACAAGGGCTTTTACCATCCATTGCCTGAATATTTCATCTACCATTATCACTCCACACTATAGCAAAGGGAGTTTGTCAAGCACAGAATTTCATTTAACACTGTGGTAGTTCGCTTAATTAGAATAAACCCAGACTTCCTAAGACTCTTCTGTAAAACTAAACCTCATCACTACAAACTGGCTTTTTAATTATGTGGTTCTTAACAGCCTCTGGGCATGTCAGGGGACAGACTGTAAATACAGCCATTAATACACATGCTCTCTTTCTCTCTCTCTCTCCGTCTGTCTCTGAGCATCTTGTGAGTGACACAAGTGCTGTTCATGGTTCATCATAACATTTGAAATGCAATGTAAGTTTTGCATGAATTTTTTTCTTATTTGAAAATAGGAATAAACATTGCTGTGATGTATTACAATATTATTTTAAGACTTAGGTACTGATTGAAAGACGAAGATTTCTAATAATTTCTCTAACCTACACATTACACCATCTTGTCTACTATCATCAACAATTTTTCTGTTTTCAAGACTAAAAAGATAATGGTTGCAGACAGAGTATTCATCAGTAGCAATTGTGAGATAAATTTAAGCTAATAATATCTGTTAGTATATGTAAGGACAATATTAAAGGGATGTCAAAAGCCATGTGTGTGTATTATATTTACCACAGAAAATATTATCATAATATTTGCTTTCTGTTTTGGCATGTTAAACATCAGACTACATTCAAGTTTTATAGCCTGGTGGTTTTGTTTGTGAGTGGCTGTGATTATATATATATATATATATATATATATATATATATATATTTGTGTGTGTGTTCATGCATGTGTGTGTATGTATGTATATACATATGTATGTATGTATGTATGTATGCATGTATGTATTTATGTATGTGCTTGTGAGCATGCATATGTGTGTGTGTTTCCATGTGGAGGTTAGAAGTCAATATAGTGTGTCTTACTATGCTAATGCTGGTCTTATTTGTTGATGTGGATATCCTACCTGATCTGGATCTCATCAATTCTGTAAAACTAGCTGACTATATAGCCCCAGGGTTTCTTCCAGCTCCCCCTTGACTGTACAACAATTATAGGTGTGAGCCATTAACTCTTGCTTCTTAACTGGTATTTGGGATTCTAAGTCAGTTAGTTCTTCAAGCTTAAGGAACAGGCACACAGCAGAAGAAGCCCCATTTTTAGACCCAGGTACTCAGTTGGGGAATTCTTACGAGCTGAATACAACTAATACAGATCATTTTCCTCATTACTTTATGCTTTTAAATCGAAAAAGAAGTTTATTTGGTATACTGAAAAGAGAAAATCCAGCATAACAATACTAGAACTTCAGTTTATCTTTTACTAAATATACATTGACATAATTTTTACAAAATGAGAAACTTAATTCACTTGTATAAAAATGTCAAGAATGAGTAATAATTTTTCAGAGAATCATAAAAAATTACCATCATGAAGGGACAGAGCTCCTCAGACATCTTTGATCTACAGAAATTTTTATTGAACATACTCTGATGAACATGACAATGAGATAATTAATTAATAATTATAAACAATAATAATAGTAATTAAAATAAGCCATCAAAGTCATGAACACCTTAGAATCTTGGGTTATTTTTGTCCATTTGAAATGTATGAGTCACCAGGAATAAAATAAAGGATTAATTAAGAAGGTATGGGCAGGGTCTCTGGCAAGTCCATAAAAATCTTAATATAACCCAGCAAAAATTGCTTAATTTTTACATGTTCCTGTTAACTAAAACACCGGATAACAGCTACGTATTAGTGTTAGGTGAAAATGAGTAGGCAGATCAAGTACTTTCTAACTTTGTGGAAACAAAACTCAAGTTAAACCAAAATTGAAGAAAATGCCAAATATTTGTAAAAGAAAGGAATTTGGAATTTGAATTTACTTACTAGAGTCTAGTACTTATTCACTATAGAACTTTGGGGAATATTCTTGTACACTATGAAGATGTATCACTGTGATTGATTTAATAAAATGCTTAATGGCTAATAGGCAGGATTTTCAGACAAGATAGAATGCAGGAAAGAAGGGCAGAGAAACAAGGCAGGCTCAAGATGAGTCAGACAGACACACAAAATGGAATAGAGATAAAAGTCACAAGTTAGAAAGTAGATTAATGAAAATATGGGTTAATTAAAGTTATAAGGGCTAGTTAGAAATAAGCCCAAGCTGTGGCACCCAATGTGAGGCCACGTATACCCACATAAGACATGAGAAATCTTAAATAATAGGTTCTAAGCACACAAAAATGTAGCCAAATACAGCTTCTTAGTCTCTTGTAAAGAGACACATCTACCTATTGCTGCTTGTATGATTGAGCTGACAGTACAACATGAGCTAAGGAGCACAGAGAGTTTAAGGTTTTACTCATGAAGACAGAGATGGTTAAGATAGAAAGTAAGGCAGGTTCAGATGAAAAAACAACTAAACAGCTTTCAGTGTTTTTAACAATGTAACAATTTTAAGAAAAATTGAGTATAGACAGCCATGGAAAAAATAGTTTTGTCAGATGACTCTGAGCAGCAACAACGAGCAGGAGCCAGAAATAGCCCCGGGCCTACCTGGGCAGGCAGATGGAGGCCGGGCTGCTTCTGGGTGTTTGGTGTTCTACCAAAGACACTTTATGCTGGAGAGGACACGGAGAAAGAGGAAAATTCCTCCACTGCTGGTGGAGGGCCAACTTGTACAGCCACTTCGGAAATCAGTATGGCGAGTAGAATGCCTTTAATCCCAGCACTCAGGAGGCAGAAGCAGGTGGATCTCTGTGAGTTCGAGACTAGCTTGGTCTACAAGAGCTAGTTCCAGGACAGCCTCCTAAGCCACAGAGAAACCCTGTCTGGAAAAACAAAACAAAAACAAAAACAAAAACAAAAACAAAAACAAAAACAAAAAAAAAAAAAAAAAAAAAAAAAAGAGAAAAAAGGAAAAAGAAAAAAGAAAAAAGAAAAAAAAAGAAAATGGGAATGAGTCTACCACAAGATCCAGCAGTTCCACTCTAGGCATATACCCAAAAGAAGCACATTCATATAACAAGGACATCTGTTCAACCATGTTCATAGCAGCATTATTTGTAATAGTCAGAAACTGGAAGCAGCCTAGATGCCCCTCAACTGAAGAATGGATACAGAAAATGTGGTACATTTACACAATGGAGTACTACTCAGCAGAAAAAAACAATGGAATCTTGAAATTTGCAGGAAAATGGATGGAACTCGAAGAAACCATTCTGAGCAAGGTAATTCAATCACAAAAAACAAACATGATATATACTCACTCATATGTGGACCTGCTTTATGATACATAGTAGTGACCGTGCTTTATCAGAGCTGTTTTTAATGATGTTGCTCAGAATGGTTTCCTTCCAGATGATGATTGAGAAGCTAATTAAAAAAAAAATGGTGCCATGTACCACAAGAGTAACCGAACTGTGCTGTTTGTCTGGGATTTTGTTTTTTACTTTTTTTTTTTAATGGAGAGTGCTGGATGTCTCTACAATTTTGTTCAAATGACTGCAGAACCTGGAAAAGCTGTTGCTGTTATTGATGCATAACATACTGCCATTATTGGTCTTTTATGTAAATATGTACATATATAATTTGAATTTTTGGAAACTTTAGCTGTGCTGTCAACTTTGAAAAAAAGTATCCCAGTTTACCGTGTTGAGTTGGCATTGTACAAAAATTAACAGCCATATTGGTCTAGAAATGTTGAACTTATTTTTTTCCATTTGCAGAGGGGTAACGCACTGTATTAAATATGTAAGGTCTTAAAAAAAAGAAGGCATTTTGAGAGCCAATCCCTTGTGAAGGGATGCTCTCTTGACCTGGACACATGGGGAAGGGCCTAGTCCTGGCCCAGGATGATGTGGTAGACTTTGGGGAGCCCCTTTTGAGGGCCTTACCCTGTCTGGGGAGTAGAGGGGGGATGGTTAGGGGCAGGTGGGATGTTGGGGGGGGGAGGGAGAGGGAGAAGGGATTGACTTCTGAAGCAAGCTTGTTCCAAATTTGAACTAATAAAATAGCTTTAAAATATTAAAGTAAAATCGTTAAAGTTATAAAAAAAATAAACCATATAAGGTTGGTAAATAAACAGGAAGTCTGGATCCTATATGGAGTCTTGTTAATTTTGAATTCTTTAAATGCTAAAAATCAATAGCTGCTAAGAGACATTAGATTAAAGAAACTCCTAATTTAAATCAATCTATAGGTTTTAAAAGCATCTTGACTTCAAGATGGAAGAATCCTGTAGAAACAAAATGCTGTGGATTCATTTCAGACCAATAGAGATCAGATTTGACTGGGGAAACCTCCTAAATATATTGGCTACAGACACAGGAGAGGAAGCTAAAAAAGATTATATGATAGTGACGGGGAAGCTGACCTACTGGCGTAGGAACAGCACTGAGATGATATGAGACATGATAAATCTTGTGGCTAGAATACTCATGACTTATAATTACATGTCATCTTTGCATATAGGCATGGAAAGAGATGCATTTTACCATTTGATTATATAGTCCAAATGGACTTACAAAGTTATCAGATTTCTTTTAAAGCTCAAATATAGAACAAAAAACATTGCTAACTGACTTATGCACACTGCACATTTCATACTTGTGTTAATATAGATATATATTAACCTTTTATGTGTTTTCAAAGCAAGGGGACCAGACAGCAATAAAAATGGGTGGCCCAGGTGATCTAGACTCTCAAAATGCCTCTGTTGCAATTTCCTGGAAAATATACATCCAGAACAATTTCAAAGCTGGCAGTTGAGATGGTCCAGCCTCAGAGACTACTCCAGCCAATACTTCAGGTAAACTTTACACTTTCTCATCACTTGAAGACTAAACAAAATATAATACAGCTAGCTCTCACAGGATTTGGTCATTATTCCAATTTTCCCAGGATCTCCTTAAGATATCAGTGGCCCCAAACAATAGAAAGCAGTCTAGAAAACACGCCACCCACACTACAAAGAGTCGTGGTGGATGACTTTTTGTCATTCAATAGATTACAGATTTTTGCCATAATTCAGGGGTCTTGATTACAAGTTGTTTTTCATGTTCAGGAAAAAACCAAAATAAGTGAGTTAGATTCAAAGATCTCATTCTGAAACACAAAATTGGGATATAGTTAAAAATCATGAGGTACAAGGGTGGATTGTTGAGTCTACTTTTAAACTAGTGGTTGCTAGTCTCAAGTATTTTACATTGCTATGGATTATGTATATTAATAGAGCTTTAATTTTATTTTTGTTATACTGTATATGTTTCTACTATTGTTTAAGCTACACCTATGCAGCTTATTTAAAATGGTTAGGTAAAGTTTTAATCTTTAAAAGCTATTTAGGCTAATAAATACAGCTTAATAATCATTTGTAACTATCAAATTTATAGTCATGTTAGGTTTGTTTTCAAGGTCATGCAGAAATATATTTTAGATAAATAGGTGATCTTCAAACACTCCAGAGACATATAGAAGTTGGTGTCTAAGATGTTTTAATAACATAAGGCTTTTCACAATGAGACATGCCTGCTCCTGGTGTGACCATTCTACTTCAGAGAAGGATGATGAGCATTGAAGTACCTCCATATAGAGTATGCTTTCTTTATGGTGAAAGCTAGCCATTTTGGTAAGAATCTTCCCTTGCCAGGAGTCCTGACACTATGAAGTCCAAACTAGAACAACAGGCTCCAAAAAAACCTACTGCCAATGTTTACCAAGACAGGGTAGTACAGCCCTTCAAATATTCCTGCTCCATAAAAAGTCTGAAAAATATTTTAAGCATGTTGGATAAAGATGAATAGCCCAACATTACAGAGGCACTTTGTGTGACTATCCAGGGAGCCATATATCTCTGTCATTTTAGAAATTGCTTGCACTGCAATTTGTATTTACTCAGATAGTATTATATCCTTATGGGATCTTTGATGGAGTTGAAGACTAGATAGTTTTACATTTCCCTACTTATGATAGAAGGTAAGTTTTGTACAGTACTTGGGACTCACCAAGATAGCATAAATAAAATATTGACTATGTTTTTCTGAAATTGCAAACTGAAAATGAACTAGACATTGTGAATATAATTCTTACCTGATAATTTTTGTTGTTATCTAGAGTTTACTGTGTTAGAGTTAAAACCTTTCCTTTCATTTAGACAAAAAGGAGCAAATGTTGTGGAATATTCCTTTACACTGTGAAGATTTTTCACTCTGATTGGTTTAAAACTAAGCTGAATGACTAATAACTATGCAGGATTTTCAGGGAAGAGAGAATATGTGTCAGAAGAAGGGAAAAGAATTCAGACAGATATGAAACAAGTTCAATTTACAAAATGGGTTAGAGAAAAAAGCCACATGACATAAAGTAAATTAATAAAAACATGGGTTAATTTAACTTGTAAGAGCTAGTTAGGAACAGGTCAAAGCTATTGACAGAGATTTTAGCATTAATAATAAGTCTCTAAGTCATGATTTGGAATCTAGCCAGTGGGGTAAAAGAAACAGACTACAATTGAATCAAAACTTAAAACAAAGGTATTTTTGTGATTTTTAGATTGAAAGATACATTGTGCATTAAATATTACAAATTACAAATAAAATAGTAGCTAGATGAAATATACCAATTTCTAGACACCACATTGAGGGAGGAAATCATTGAGATTTCCTTTTAATTTTTCAGATGTGTTTTGATTATTTTATGTGTTAGTGTTTATGAGAGTTTTGTAAATGCACCACATGCATTCAGTGATCAGTTAGCCAGAAGGGGACATCAGATCCCAAACTGGTTTATATGCATTTATGAGCAGTTTAATGTGGATGCTGAGAACTGAATTCCAATCCTCTTCAAGAACAGTATGTGCTGTTAAATATTGAGCCATTTCTGCAGCCCTTAAGTGTATTTTAAAAATTATTTTACTTTTATGGTTTCTAAACTAAGGAGACCAAGGAATGTTTAGAGAATGAGAAATATTCTTCCCCATAGAAGATCCCACCAAATTTGTTATCTAACATCAAATAGTTAACCCTGAAAATATGCTTACAGATAACATACAGTCTTACCAGGATGTTGTTAGGAATATATAGCTATATTTACAAGCAGGCAGCTTCCCCTACACATATCTGTATACATGCAACAATAATTAATGAAAAAACATCATGAATTTTTTTTGGGGGGGGCGTTTGAGACAGGGTTTCTCTGTGACTTTGGAGGCTGTCCTGGAACTAGCTCTTGTAGACCAGGCTGGTCTCAAACTCACAGAGATCCACCTGCCTCTGCCTCCTGAGTGCTGGGATTAAAGGCAGGTGCCACCAGCACCCAGCAAAAAAACATCATGCATTTTAAGGAGAATAATGAAGAAATATTTGGGTGGTTTGGGACAGAAAAGTGAAGGGGAAATGATGATATTATATTTTAATTTCAAAAGAATCAAAGAATAATTTTTGAAACATGACTCTGGTTGTGAAAGGCATATGAAAAAGTATATATTTATATTCCATACAGACTTGTGACACATGTCAAGTATAGGATAATACAAAATGTGCTATCAGTATTATTTGAATATGATTTTATTATGCTTATAGTTGATCAGCTCATGAAATGTAGAATGCTTTTTGGTACTTGGTTAAGAAGAATAAGGTTGACTTTGGGATTTTAGAATCACCTGTTAAGAAGATTGCCACCATTTTTGTTTGTATTGATGAAGCATATGATGTTCAAACAGCTAAGTCCATTACTGCAATATCATCTTTTCTATGTAATTCTGATTGGGATTTATATTATCACTTGCTTATGTTATCTGCCATGCTTTTCTCTGAGGGAAATCATCCCTTATCATGTGATAGGATTGTATCTTTTTTTTAATCTCGCCCCTCTCATCAAAACTTTTTGTCAATTATGATAAAAGTCATCTGACATGCACTACATAACTTAAAATGAGTGATTTAGTATATTTGTTGTATTACCATTGTTATGTATCGGCCATTCCCTTTCAGTGATCTGTCTAGATTCAGCTGGTGGTGCTAAATATGTCATCATCATACTTAACTTTTATCATTGTAGATGTTGCAATGAGTATTTCTTTATGGCATCCATTTTTTTCCGTAATTTCTTTCCTTCCCCTTATGTCCTACTCTTCATTGTTGAAGCTGTTGTCTTCTGTGTAAAAGTTACTTATTATATGCCAATAGCTACTGATCATTTAGTTATTTTACTAGTTCTTTGAGAGTTACACATTTTTTACCTTGTGATTCGATGATATTCATTCCAGCCAAGCTTTTTCTATATCTACCCATGATGTTTATCTCTTCAAATTAAAAAAAATAAGTTAAGACCATTTGTGCTGCCCCACATGCTATTGAACAAATGGTCTGTCTTCCACTAGCACATGAATGTATTACTTTACACTCCTAGAGAAAACACCTATCCCGAGAAGTTAATAATTGACAATCCTTCCATGGCTAGGGGTATTATTATGTGTTCAACACCACTATCTAAGTAAGATTTGGTCTGTCTTAGCCTTGCACAGGATTTGTGCATGCTGTCAAAAATGCTGCAAATTGATATGTGTACTTTCCCTTCTGTGTCCATAAAATGTTTCTTTCTAGTCAGTCACCACATTGGCTCTTAGATTCTTTCATCTTCTGCAATGATGGCTAGGCATTGAGAGGGTGTGTGTGTGTCTGTGTGTGTGTGTGTGTGTGTGTGTGTGTGTGTGTGTGTGTGTGTGTGTGTGTATGTGTATGAACCATGAACCTTGACAGAACACTAAACAGGGATGGCAGATGTAAAACAGTGTGAATACAATAAGCATAGTATATGTCACTTTAAATTATACACTGTATGTCAGATGGATTTTATTGTAATTTAAAAGCAGAGTATTGATGGTAGAGGAGAGAAAAATTATATATATGAGATTGAGATATATATCATATATATATATATATATATATATATATATATATATATATACATATGCATTGCTTTTAATAGTTGATCCTTCTGTACTTTGCTTGATTATTTGTTCCTGAAGCTTGGCCTACTGGGTCTCTGTGTAAATTAGTATCTCCTCCAAGTTTAACCTTCTCAAATGAGAGTGCTAACAATTTCTCTGTCTAATTTTTACTCATGTTGGTCTCTACCTCTATCTGGTGACCTTACATTAGAGTGATTGAAAATTTATCTTGAGCTGTATTATCTATACTGAAGCCAGTTATTAGCTGTCTCTCTATTGTCTTTCTTACCTCTGTACCTTTCTCTTGTGAACAGAATTTAGAAGATTCACTTGTTTCCATAACCATGGTGGGAATGGAAAGGAAGTGAGAGAATGGAAGCCAGCTTGCCTTACTCATGTGTTTTGTGATACATGTTGACACTTTTGGTCCTATTGGGAAACAATTTTATGTTACATGATTTTCTCAGAGGAAATAAAATTTAATTCACGAAAATTGACTACTCATTTTTTAAAAGACTTTCAGCATTAAGTGATGTGTTAGATAATGATTGAACTCTGTGAACACATTATGTAGAAGCACTCAACTCACATCAAATGTACATCCAAACAAACAAATAAACAAAAGAAACCTAAAGCCTACCCGGAGTTGGAGAGTTTTACTCTTCATGAAGTTGGACATGATTCCAAGTTGAATAAAGTTTTCCTAGAAGTGAGACATAAATGAGCCTGACCTGAGTTGAGAGTTATGGCTACTTGAGAACCCACTATACAAATATCAGTGTTTATCTTGACTTCTGGCAATGAATACAAAATTAAATATAATCCTTGCGTGTGTGCGTGCGTGTGTGCATGTGTGTGTGTGTGTGTGTGTGTGTGTGTGTGTGTTTCAGTGTATGTGTTTGTGTACATGTATGTGTATATGACTTACATTATAAAACTTGAATATGGAATCCTTGTCTGATTGAACAATTTTCATTCACATGTGGGAGGAGCCAGTTGCAGAGATTGCAAATGACATCATCAGTCATTGAAACTGATGGAAGGCTAAGATAACATTCTTCACCTCAATGTAAACACTGATGGTTCCTTTGAGGGATGTCTTACATTTCAAGTCTGGGATTTGGTTTATAGGTCTGACAAGTGTGACCTTTAAAATAATGTATTTGCTATAAAAAAGAAAGAAAACTCTTTATAACTAAAATATATTGCCTACAAAATCACTTTCCAGCAAGTAGTTTGATTACAATAAAAATAACACACCAAAATGAAACAGTTTACCTGTGATCAATTTAATGTGGTAGTAAAATGCTAATTATGAGAGAAAACACATTCAAGGTTGTGTTGCCGTCTATAAAACTTGGAGAGAATCTAACACTCAGCGATGTGTAGCACATATGTGCAAGCAGATGGCCAAAGTATTATTTTTAAAAACAGGACTTTTGCTGACAAAATACAGAATTGGAATGGTGTGGCTGGAAAGCTGAGGGGATGTTATTTATGAGGCAGTTAGCTTAGACTCTGACTTGATTCTGGCTAAATGGCAGATTAAAAAGACTTAGTCTGTTAGAAAATAGAAAGAATGTAGCTATAGAAGGGAATGAGAAATGTTTCTAAAAATATACTTATCTGTAATTTCCATCCCAGAATACTGCTTTTCAGCTTTCTTCACTATGAGAGAGCAATGTCTTCTTTTATATCAGATTCAACATATGTCAAATGTTAACTTTGGCTTTTTGACACCAGTTTGAGGTAAAGAAATATGTAATGGCAAAGTTGGACAAACAAACATATAGAATGGATATTTAATCTCTGTGGAAATGAGATCATATAACAAACATTATTTTTTTTGTATTTTGTGTTCAATACACTTTGAATTGAAATAGATTTAATTCAGTTTCCCTCGTCTTTTTCCTCCCAAATTTTCCTATAGACACATGCAAATGCTGATGGAAACTTTGAACTATTTTAAGACCTTTGTTATATACTCTATGCTTACTATATTTAATTGAGATTCAGGGGGATCTGTATGCCTTCTTGGATTTAATATTAAACTGAAAAATCAGGAAATATTTTCCATGTATTTTATTATTCTGCTAAGTTTTACTGCATCGGTTGAGCCTGGAAATAAATTCTAAACAATTATATTTGAAACAGGAAAAAAATTAGGTCTGATTAAACTTTAGTTTCTCCTTCAAGGTAAACATTTTAGGAGAATATATCATAATTATATCTTAAGAATGACCTCAAATGTCAAATTTTCTGAATATAGTTGAATTAGACCAATAATAAGAAATTGAATGTGAGTAATAGTTTGTACATCCAAGTTTTTAATGGCTGCATTCACAACTGAATACAAATTTTTTTCATGTATTTATAGCTTTTGGTCATATTTTAAGAAAATGTTAAGGGGCTAGAAGCTGGCTCATTGATTAATAGCACTTGAAAGGAACCATGGTCCCCAGTACCCACTTCTAGCACCTCACAGGCTAGGTATGACTGAATATTCAGGGATTTCAAGGCCCTATGTTACTTCTGTGGGAACTCACACACTCATGTGCATATAGATATACAATAAATAAAATTTAAAAATAAATTTCCATAGAAATTGTTCATAGAAACATTCCTCAGTTTCATAAACAGATATTGTTGCTTATTTTGTCTTTTGTTATATAGCACAATTATCTTTAAATATATATTTAATGAACTCTCTTCATTACAGAGTTAACGGTCAAAGAAACCTAAACAACATAGATGAATATTACAACACAACAAACATTTACACCTCCATTAACATGCAAAATATTTTTGATATTATTGGAGTTAGCTTATAGGCAAAGACAAATAATCTGAATTTTATAGTCTTAGAGACATTTTATACAATTGGTTAATACAGGATGAGTATTTTATATATCAACTAACATATAAAATATTCATTGATATTTTTAGAATTAGTAAACAGGAAAGGAAAAACACTCAGAATTGTACAGTCTTAGGTACTCACATACCACTAGTTAATCAAGGCAGAAATGATCTTAGGAACATGACGTTTGACAACAACTTCTGGGTGATGAAGTCATCAGCATGAGTATAGTTTATCCTTTACTGGAAGCATTGGCCCAAGCAGACTTTCATTGGTTGCAGAAAGACAAAAATTGGGTCTTGCTCATAGTTCAACTTCAGAATATCTTGGCAGTTCAACCATTAATCCCAATTCACTAGACAACAGTTACTTCATATGGGAAAAACAGGATTTAATCTTACCCTTTATCACAATATCAAACAATGTATTGTGACTTTAAGCTATTATCTAGCACCAAATGAATGGAAGGCATTAAGTCAATGATATAAATGCATGTATTAATGTTCCTTTAGAGTCCCATCATTATTTTAAATTCCAGTCTTCAAAAGGGAGAGACAATTGGATTATGATTTCAAGCAATTTTCAGATTATATAGTGAGATCATCTATGGATAAATGATGAACAGAAAAATAATACTGTTCTAGGAAACCAACATTTGGAAAGCAACTTAGGCTAACAAAGCATTAATGTAGCTCAGAAATAAAAGAAAATGTAGAACAACACAATGTAAACAAACAGAAAAGTGTAGTTTACATGGTCATAAGTATATATGCAGCTATAACAAATATTTCATCTCTACCTTATTATTGAGCATGCAGTGAAGATAACTATTTGCATGGTTATAGGAAAGTTTTTCATTTGAAAATGACAAAGCTGAAGAAAAACTGAATTCAGATACTTTTAACCATTTGAGCTCAATGAGAATTATCCAAGCAGTTAAAACATACTGAAAAACAGATAGGAAAATAAACTTTAAACCTGTATTCTGTTCAAATCATCTATATAAGAAATTATCCTACAAAACATGACAGCACTGGTATACAATTTACCCTTCTGCATAATCCATTATATCATTTTGGTGATTGTCACTTGGCACAGATTTTCCAGTAATCTGAGTTTTTTTCTTTAACTCATGAATATATATGGTATATTTCAATTTCTATATATCTCTGTCTTTGGTTTTATTGGAAACCTCCAAGCCATAATCTTTTACCCCAACCATTTATCCACTATTTACTACCAGGATTCCACTGGATCAATAATGCACCACAGTTTGCCCAATAATTCATAGAGAGGACCTCAGACTTTAGTTAGTATTGTGAATAATCAGCATTTAGGGGCCACAACGAATTACCTCAAATATAGTCATGAGTGTTGTATGTAGGATTAACACTATTTACATGTTATTTTACTGCTGCAGAATATTACAAGATTGAGAATACAAAACCTGTACAATCTAGTTCTCTGTCAAATGTGATTTTTTAAAGTTCTTAAAATTTGGCATCAAAAAGAGTGTTTCTGTTATATGTAGACTCGCAGACTTGCATTTGGCAACATTGAATTCCTGACAACATTATTTATTGTGGAGTTCTGGGGTATCTAGTGTTGGTCTGTCCTTTTCAAACACTGGAAAAGGATTGATGAAGGTTCTCATGACTGTTTGACTGTTCCCAATATAAATACTGAACTTGAGGTTGGGTTAACAGAATGGTTGACAATACTCCACATATATTGCCATTTTGTTTATCTATTGATGAAAGTAAAGGAAAAAATAGCACAGCCAAGAATACTATAAAGAAAATGTAAAATTGATGATATTAAAGAGGGCAAAGGATTTATTTCCAAGGCCATGTCTTACTCAAACAAACAAAATCCAAGATACATCATGGGGCATGCAATCTGGGTACCTATATAATCATGTGTTAATATGCTTCTCAGGTGAGCACTATACTGAGAATGCTCAGTATCAGGCTACTTTTTTTTCCTGGAAATTTTGTTAGAATTTTTGTGGGCATGCTTATGTCAAAGGCTGAAAGCATGTGCTTTGTAGGATAAAATTATAGACAAATACATTCAATGGTATGCTCAGTTTGTGAGAAAAGTCTGCTGCACTGGCATGCCTTAGTGTGCAGTGAGTTTTCTCCAAGCATTTCAAAAAGCAAAACATGATAGTAAAAATATCTGAAAAACAAAAGACAAAATAAACAAAAGGATATTTTGATGGTATGTAAATACAGGTCCCACTAAATGTGGGACCTCTCTTATATACTGGCTAGTCATGGGTACCCCTGAGAGAATGAAGACATATCTGTAAGATCTTACTGGAACAGCCTGATTGGTATATGAATTCTGGTCATTTACAGACTATTTTGTACCTGTTCTTAAAACTATAATTGTTCATGTTTACTTGTGTTGTGTTTTGTACTAATATTTTGTAGTTTTTGGTATTAAATCTATTAAATCATGATAAAATCTTGGAGTCCTAGCAAGCTATATATCCTGAAATTAGTTTCAAGGCTCTGCAAAACAGTGTTTTAGAAGTGTGTTCACAAAAAGATGAAGTATACTTACTAGGATTTATAATACACACAAATTCTCCTAGCTAAACTCAGACCTGGTTAATTCTGAATCAGCAAATAAAAGAATTTAATTATTAGTTCATATTTAATTGGGTTAATTTTAATAATTCCATGCTTTTTAAAGAAATATTTATCAATTTATTAAAAATAATGAATTCTGCACTGATTAAATTACTATTTTAAAAGCAAAGCAACGTTTTTCCTTTTTATTTAAATTAGAACCAAGCTTGTTTTACAGGTCAATCCCAGTTGCCTCTCACTCTCCTCTGCCCCTGGCCACCCCCAACCTCTTACCCCTCCCCTGTTAGCTCCCCATGGAAGGTGAGGCCTTCCATGGGGGAATCTTAAAAGTCTGTCATATTATTTGGACAAGGGCCTAGGCCCTCCCCCTTATGTCTAGACTGAGAGAGTATCCCTCTATGTTGGATGGTCTCCTAAAGTCCATTTGTATGCTAGGGATAAATACTGATCTACTATAAACGGCCCCAGAGATTGCCAAGGCCTCCTCACTGGAATCTGTATCTGTATCAGTCCTATACTCCTCTACTAGCTATCAGTTTGAGGTTCATGAGCTCCCCCTTGTTCAGGTCACCTGTTTCTGTGGGTTTCTCCAGCCTGGTCTTGAACGCTTTGCTCATCACTCCTCCCTTTGTAACTGGATTCCAGGAGTTCAGCTCAGTGTTTAGCTGTGGGTGTCTGCTTCTACTTGCATCAGTTGCTGGATGAAGGCTGTAGGATAGCATATAAGACACTCTTCAATCTCATTATAGGAGAAGGGCATCTAAGGTAAACTCTCCACTATTGCTTAGATCATTAGTTGGGGTCATCCTTGTAGATCTCTGGACATTTCCCTAGTGCCAGATTCCTCTTTAAACCTGTAATGGCTTCCTATATTATAGTATCTCTTTTCTTCCTCTCTTCTATTCTTCCCATGACTTAATCATCCTGTTCCCTCATGTTCTCCTCTCTCTCCTCTTCTACCCTTCTCTTTTCTTCTAACTCCCTTTCTCCTTCCCCCATGCACCCAATTTGCTTAGGAGATCTTTCCATTTCCCTTTCTCTGGGGGACCATGTATGTTTCTCTCAGGGTCCTCCTTGTTTCCTAGCTTCTCTGCTGTTGTGGATTGTAGGCTGGTAATCCTTAAGCAAAGCAATTTTATCTTGAATGACAGAAGTACTAGCTGTAAAGGTACTTACTTAGGTAGTGTAAATCTACTCCAGTCTTATTGAGAATTCTTTGTCTAGTAAATAAGGGAGGATAACACATAAAAACACACTTTAATCCATATGCTATTTACATTATGAAGTAAGAACTCTGATAACTAAAAGTTTTAGTAGTTTCCCGACACAGTTTCACAGTATAAAGACAGATATCTGTTAATTTTAAAGGATATACATTGAATACCTATCATGCTAAAATTTTTATTTTCCCAGATTATTAGATACTTAGCACCAAATAAATGATATACAGTGACTTCTTATTATAATTGTCATAAACCAGTAAATTTTCTTTACTATCTAAGCATATGTAACATTTTGTAACCTACTAGATGTAATATTGAAGAACTAACAACTAAAAACTACACAAGCAAGCTAACAAAATAAAACTATGCATAACACCATCACAAGATTATGCCATATCCAACTGGAGGGGACAATATCCATATATAGCACTGTGAATGAAGCCCTGGTTTGAGCTACAGAAAGCTACAATATGCTGTATATTGAATTTAAATAAATTACCTCACTAATTTGATGTTAATTGGCCATTTAATATACTGTAACATGTACTGGTGAATATTTTGATAGTACATTATATACTAGCTTTTGTCCCTTTTGAGAAAGGTTACTGTGCTTAGAATGGTTTTGATTCTGAGATTAAACATGACAGATTTTTTTGTGGCTACTTAAGGAAATAATTACTTTCAGACATAATGCTAATTTTAAATAATGAAATCTACTTAATATTTAAATAAATCACTTTAGTAGTCTCTGTAGAGAAAATATGTTTCAAGGATTTTTTATCTTTATCAAGATTAATTTGTGCCCTGAGTTAAGTGATTAAGGGTTATTTGAAAATCAAGACATTCCTTAAAATGTATTCCTGGTCATGATTTGCCCAGGAGAGTCTATAGAATCAATAATCATAAAGTGAGAGATGCCCCATGAAAAGTGTTAACATCTAATGAAATATATTTGAAAGATGCCACTGGCTAGTCATTCTCAGCAGGCTGTATGTTTTCCAATAACACTGAAGAATGAGATTTACAATCTAATGTGAAACCACATGAAGTTGATATTTTTGTACTTGTGAATCTTTTTATTTATGTATTTTCAAGAAGTAAAGTTAGGAGACAATAGAATAAAAGTATTTGATAAAATAAAAGAAAGCATGTCTTTCCAGCTTTCTCACATTAAAATGTTTCTCTTCAAATATTTATTAATATTTAACATGTTTTACCTTCAACACCAACATCATACAATCACTTGTAAGTGATCAAAAGTATTCAGATTGAAAGATTGGGAATGTTATTTCTGGACTCCCATTTTGTCTCATATTTACAGAAAGATAAGTGGCTAAGATGATGTTTTTCTGATGGTCCTAAAAACCATACACTATGTTGGGTCGTTTAATATGTTTAATTATTTCATCTTTTCAAAGTGCATGAACCTAAATATACCTGCTTCAGAAAACAAAAAATAAACCAAAAATCCATTGGGTTCTCAGGTATTTCTGTGAGTTTCAGAGTAATATTCTAATGGTCCACCTGAAATTAACTTTGTTTTCATGCTAATTCCTTGGACTAATTCTAAAGTGACCTCTAATGCACCCCTCTTCCTAATTCATAGTGATTGCTGAAACAATAATATAGTGACTTCTCTGTGAATGACTTCCTAATTTTCAACTCTGAAATCACTACTCATTTGTAAAATAGTAGTGGCTTATTTCACACTGGATCCTAAGAACAGAGACTATTATAAACAGAGAAGAGGATACTGAGTAAAAGGCAATACAGTAACAATGGATGAGGAGAATGAGCTCCTGCTAGAAACACTTGATTGATAGACTTTTATTATTTTAATTTTATATCACATGTATAGGCATGTGAACATATGTAGACATGCCCTAAAAGGCCAGAAACATTGAATCTCCCTGAGGCTAGAGTCATAAATATTTCAACTTGTAGCTTGTAACAGGTGAAACTCAGCTCAGGTTGGCTGTTGTTGAACCATTTCTCTAGCCCCTCTTGTTAGAAACTCGTGAGATATCCTTTTCTATTGGATGCACTTGATTTCTCACATAGAGCTTAGCTGTGCTTTCTCAGTGTGCACAGAATGTGTCACCCGCTCAACATATGAAAAGAAATAGGCATATTTCAACCTCAACTCTGTTCATCTATCACAACATTCTTTTCTTGCCCAACATTCCTTTTTAAAATCTATTGCTTCATTGTTTTATATCTCTCATTATTACAGTATTTCTTTACTTGCTACTTTACTTTCTACTGGTTTAGGGGCATTTAGTATACTTTTTATAAATTTTATTTAAATTAGAAAAAATCTAATTTTAACTATCAGTCCCAGTTCCCTCTCCCTCCCATTTTCCCTTACCCATACATTTATGTCCTGATCCTATGCTCCATCCACTCCCCAGGGAGGATGAGGCCTTCCATGGTGGGTCATCAAAATCTGTCACATCATTTGGGGCAAGGCTATTTTTAGATTCCTCTATTGAGAATTCTCTCTTTAGTTCTGTACCCCCCCCATTATTTAATTGAATTATTTGGTGTTTTGTTGACTAGCTTCTTGAGTTCTTTGTATATTTTGGTGATCAGCTCTCTGTCAGATGTGGGGTTGATGAATATCTTTTCCCATTCTGTGGGCTCCTGTTTTGTCTAGTTGACTGAATCTTTTGCCTTATAGAAGCTTCTCAGTTTCAGATTCCATGTGGCACTGAGAGAAGGCACATTCTTTTGTGTTTGGATGGAATGTTCCATAGATGTCTTTTAAACTCAATTTGGTCATAACTTCCATTAGTTCCTTGTTTGTTTGTTAAGTTTCTGTCTGTTAGTCCTGTCCAGTAGTGAGAGTGGGGTGTTGAAGTCTCTTACTATAAGTGTGTGGTGTTTAATGTATGATTTGAGTTTTACTTATGTTTCTGTTATAAATGTGGGTGCCTTTGTATTTGGTGCACAGGTGTTCACATCTGAGACTTCATCTTGATGGATTTTTTCTGCAATGAATATGAAATTACTTTCTTCATCTCTTTTTATTAATTTCAGTTTGAAGTCAAATTTGTTAGATATTAGGACAGCTATATCAGCTTGCTTCTTAGGGCCATTTGATTGGAAAATCTTTTCCCAAGCCTTAAGCCTGAGGTAATGTCTGTCACTGAAGCTGAGGTATGTTTCTTGTATGCAGCACAAGGATAGAATCTGTCTTTGTATCCATCCCGTTAGCCTGTTTCTTTTATAGGTGATTTAAGACCATTGATAATGAGGAATATTAATTACCATTGATTTATGATTCTTGTTTGTTTTGGACTTGGTGTTGGTGGTGGTATTGCTTGTGAAATTTCCCCCTTTTTCTGGTTTTTGGTACAGTGGGATTATCCATTGCCTATGTTTTTGTGAGTGTAGTTAACTTCCTTGTTTTGGAGTTTTACTTCCAGAAATTTCTGTAGGGCTGGATTTGTGGATATGTATTGTGTAAATCTGGTTTTGTCATGGAATATCTTATTTTCTCTATCTGTATTGATTGAGAGTTTGCTGGGCTGATATCCATGGTCTCTTAGTGTTGGTAGAACATCTGTTCAGGACCTTATGGCTTTCAGAGTTTCCATGCAGAAGAAAGTTGTAATCCTGATAGGTCTGACTTTGTCTGCTACTTGGCCTTTTTCCTTGACTGCTCTTAATATTATTTATTTATTCTGGATGTTTTGTGTTTTGATTATTATGTAGCAAGGGAACATTTTTTGTGGTCCACTATGTTTGTTGTTTGGTAAGCTTCTTATAGCTTCATAGGTATGTTCTTCTTCATGTTAGGAAAGTATTTTTTTCATTTTTTTAAAATTTATTTATTTTTATTTTTTTAAAGTTTTCTTCTATGATTTTGTTGAATATATTTTCTGCAACTTTGAGATGGGCTTTTTTGCCTTCTTCTTTATCTATTATTCTTAGGTTTGGTCTTTTCATAGTGTCCCATATATCCTGGATATTTTGTATTAAGGATTTGTTGGATTTAAGGTTTTGTTGTTGATAATGAATATATTTCCTCTAGTCTATCTTCAGCACCCGAGCTTCTCTTTTCCATCTCTTGTATTCTGTTGATTATGCTTGCATCTGTAGTTCCTGACTGTTTACCCAGCTTTTCTATTTCCAGCATTCCCACATTTTGTGTTTTCTTTATTGTCTCTATTTCAGTTTTCAGGTCTTAACTGTTTGATTTGCTTCCTTCATCTGTTTTCTTGTTTTTTTCTTGGCTTCCCTTGCTTTCTTTAAGAGATTTGTTGGTTTCTTGAACTTTTTGGTTTGTTTTTTCTTCCATTTCTTTAAGGGATTTTCTCATATCCTCTTTTAAGTGCCTCCATCATTTTCATTAAGTTGCTTCTAAGGTCATTGTCTTCTGCTTCATTTGTATTGTCATGTTCAGGTCTTGCTGGTGTAGAATCCCTAGACTCTGATGGTGTCATGTAAGTCTTTTGTGCTTTTGAAGAATGTGTTCTTATACTGTTGTCTTCCCATATTTTGTTCCAGCATATACAGGTCGGGTCTCTCCCTCTCATGGTGGGTATGGGTTCAAGGCTCTATCATCTCCTCTCTCCCAGAGTGTGTAAGGGCAAACAGGAATGGTAACCGATGTTGCATGCTTTGTTCTGCCTCCTGGTCCCTCTGGGGAATTCGGTTGCACAAGCATCTGGCAGCCACAGTTTGGGGGACTCAAAGAGGGAAAGGTGGGCTGGAGGAGCCCCTTGCACTCACTTCTCTATTGTAAAGTGGAAGGACAAGACTGCATTTAGTATTATTTATCTCACTCCTTTTGCACATAGAAAGCCATTCTGTGTTGTACAAAATTACCTTGACTTCAATTATTTGGTTGAATCAATACATTATTTTTATATTCTTGTGTAGGAGTATGTACATATAACATATCAATATTAACTCAACACGTGCCATTACTTAAAATAGAGTGAGACAATATTTCAATAATATTAGATGTTTTTAAACATTTATGGTCATCTTTAGTATCATGGCTAGTTATGTATTTTATTAAATTATTTAATTAATTTATTTTACACCATGATTGCACTTTACCTGCACTCCTCCCTCTGATTAGCCTCACCCAGCCCTTTCTGCCCCCAATCCACTCTTCTGGTTTTTGTTCAGAAACATATAGTTCTCCCATGGTTATCAACAAGGCATGACTTATCAAGTTGTAGTAAGACTAAGCACTTTCCCTTGTATTAAGACTGTACAAGTTAATTCAGTATGAGGAAAATGTTCTCAAGAAGCATTCAAAGTGTTAGGACCAGCTTCTGCTCCCATTATTGGGTGTCTCAGAAGTAGACCAAGATATATATATATATGTAGAGGGCTTATGTCACTCCCATGCATACTCCCAGATTGTTAGTTCAGACTCTGAGTTCCTATGACCCAAGGATAGTTATCTATGTGTTTTTTTTTTTTTTCAGATGCCTTTGACTACTATGGATCCTAACATCCTTCTTCTCTTCAGCCAAATTCCTCAATCTACCTCAAGACTCATTGATGTGTTTAAATATTTATAAAATTAGCCATCATACTATAGGCCTTAATGATAACTTATAGTATCAGAATAGATTACACTAAGTTTTGTAGCTAAATTACAAATAGTCTTACATAATTTTTATTCTTTGTTCTCAAATTCATATACATATATATATATATATATATATATGACATCCAATACATATTTTCCAACTTCTCATTTTGTGTGTGTGTGTGTGTGTTTGTAATTATGTAATATAAATCCATACTCTATGGATTATATACTATTTCTGCATAATTAGAGTATAAACTCCCAGGTTCCATTTCATATCAGATCATGCTAGAGTAATTTACTTTCCTCTAAAACTTTAATTGGCCTCACATGTATTTTGGAAATATCACCATGATCCTGCCTAACTCCTTATCCTGAGGTTAGATGTAGTAATTATTAAATTACTGAAAAATTAATTAAGAATATAGACTACAATGATTTTAACATTTAAATATGGATAATAATTTGATGCAATCATTAACAATGATATTAAATGTTACTTTGTTTTGCTTTTAATAAAAGTGCACAATCTGCATGTCAAGAAACCATCTATCTTCTCAGCTTCAAAATGAATTTGTTAGGAAAATCTTGCCTTACTTCTCAGCTATATTTATTTTAAGAAGTTTAATTATAATTTCAATAATGTTTCTATTACATATCATAACCATCTGATTGTACTTTGTTAACAAGATACTATTTAATTATAATTCCTTATACATTCTTGCTCATAGTGTTAGGAGTGGTGGCCTCTTGTCAGTAAACACATAGCAATTACAGAGCAGACAGGTTTAAACACAGGAGTGGTTCTCTAACTAATTCAGCTTTATGATTCCTGTAAAGTTAAATGGGGAGGGAAAGCAAACACATAAATGTCAGAAAAGTAAATTACATTAATTCCATTTATATCCACTAAAATACAATTTATTCTACCAGAAGCACAGACATACCATTTAAAAATGATTTGTAAAATTCTTATAGCTATATTGCACATCAGTTGTGAACCATTTTTCTTTACTTTTTTCTACATTTTCCTCCACAATGGCTGTAGTTCTGAAGCACTCACACAACTTCTACTTTAAAAATAACAACTTTAAATCACTACATTTGAATGCATGTTAAAACTCAGAAGCAACATAATTATGATTGTCATAGTTACTATTTTTTAAGAACCTTCTCATTGTCACTAAAAGCTTGCACATTTGGAAAAACTATTGTGCTGAAATAGTCTGACTATATATAATTGGTAGTCAATTTTAATCTAATTAAATTATTTAATTATCTTATTACATTTGATCTGCTGCTAGGTACTATGGGATAGTAAAACATGGAATATGAATGGTAATTAATATTCAAGAAAAAGAAAAATAAGACAATTAATTACTATATTAATTTATCATTATTGTATTTAAATATAGTAGAATTTATTATCTCTATAAAAATAATGATAGGATCTTAGCACAAAGACAGACCCATGGCCCACAGACACATACAAAAGAAATAGAGTAAAAGGTCTGGATAATGCTGAGCCAGAAAATTAATCAAACACTTCCCTTAAACTAAATCTCTGGGGCATACTAAAAAGAAGGGATGGCATAAATATAGTAGATATGGGTGAATAAGCAATTACACCTCTTTTGGGGAAGTGTTTGTAGAATTTTCAGTCAGTGTTGAGAAGTCAACTCCCATCTGTTTCAATCCATACAATTTTCCTTTCTCTCTAAGCTGGTCTAGCAAGGCTGTTGGATGTGTAAAGACATTACACAAAGACCTTCACAGTGGCTCATAATAGAGAATTTCTAGACATGGCAGAGACAAACTCTATGAAGTATCCACTGGCCACTATCACATTCCAATGTGCCTGCTACTTGCACATTGTATTCTGTTTTGAAAATCCCATTGCTACTCTGCTGCTAGTCTCTGGAAGACAAAGAACATAAGAGCTGCTGCCTAATCCAGGAACCATATTGTTAATAATACATAAGGTCAGAAAATAAAACCCCAAAGTTATACCAAAAGAAGTTCTAATAATGGAGAGTGGAGATTTCGAAGTAAAGAAAACAGCATTATTAGTTTCACCAAAGAAGAAACATTTCAAGAAACTATTATTTTCTGTTTTTGTTTCCTGTTTTGCAAGAAAGGGTCTCAGTACGAAGGATCGGCTCTCTTAGAACTCACTAGGTAGCCCAGACTGGCCTCGAACTCAGAGATCTGCCTGTCTCTGCCTCCCAAGTGTTGGGAGTAAAGGTGTGCATCATTATGCCCACCCCTCAGTGTATTATTTTGTAAAGAGAAACAACTAGAAAACACTTTTCACTTCAACAAGTCGGTGCTGTGTCCATTCCAGTTCTGAAAGACCTGTAAAAAGATGGTTTCCAAACTGTCCATTATTTATTATCCCTTTCTATCAGAATAAGCTCCCCAAATATTTGTAGAATTCCTGGAGCAGACTGATCATTCAATGCGAGCCATTTGAACAAATAAAATAATGAAGTAATACTTATGAATAACTGTTGATATCTTGTTGTGCCCTAACCTATGTCATCCCATATCATGTAAAATCGTGATTTTTAGGTCTATGTCTTTACCTTAGACTCTACCTTCCAAGTTCCATTGGATTCCACTTTTAACACTGAGGATATCATAAAACTTGGGATGTCATGGGAAAAGCAACATATATCCAACACTTGGCACTTGACACAGACTGATAAAGGACTTTTTCTTGAAGAAGAAAGGTTACTAAATTACAAAATTATTGTGGTGAATTGAGAAATTGAATCAACACATGGGTATATTAACATCTTAACAGATTTCTCAGACACACCAAATCAAGAAGATGGTGTCACTTCTTTTCCTGAGCCCATGAAGATGTGGAAACACTTAATATTGTGATGGTCAAGGTCCCATATGAACCTTCATTTGAACATTTGGTGTATGCTTCAAAGGACTGTCAGGCTGAACTCCCAATTACTCCATGATTTTTGCTCTGTCCCCTCTACTGTTGATGAAGCCTATTTCAATCAGCCTCTGACAGGCCTCCCAATTGTCCAGGTACAGAACACTCCATATCTGCCTGTGTATGATTCATTGAAATTGTAAAACACGCACTTGGTTAGAAATTTAAGATGATCATGTGATAATGGATGCAGATTTAGATACGGCATCACATGAAACAGAGAAGAAGTAAGCCTGTACAGTGCAAAGGGGGCAGAGTACTCTCACAGTCACTAAAATGTCCTTGTCCTTTGTGCAATCACATCTATTGTTCTATTAAACTGTTTTCTCTGTCTTTCAGTTTATGACTTGGGAAGTATATCTTTTCCTAGTTAACTGTCTCTGTTACAGACACTATCCAGTCCCTTGTTTTGGGACACAAGAATCTGAAAATCCTCTGGAGTTTCTGACTGTAACAAAATATCTCTTGGTATCACGATTATTTTAAAAAAATCTTTCCCGATAACAGGTTTTATTCTGCTTTGTTTTGTGGGCATTTGAGTTGAAACTCTTATTACATGGCCTCCGGGCCATGTGAGGACCACATATGTGCTGGTTGTTGTTGCTTTTTGTTACTTCTTGTACCTTTTAGCTTCTATTCAGGAAATAGCCTGGCACTAAAGATCAATAAAACACAATCACAAGCAAATTAACTTTCACCAATGATTTCCTTCATTCCCATTTTTACTCATTTTCTGTAATATATCTTGAGGAGATTTTTTTTTCCTGGTTCATAAAATGATCGAAAACCATGAGGTAAGCTTTACTGATATCCAGTCATGCCTGATCTTCCTTGTTTTTAAATAAGGCATTAAAATACAATAGGACCAAAGGAGATATTGAATGACCATTTCTCATTATACATAAAAATCTACTCTATGTGTAAACTACACACATGCACAGACCTTGCACACCTGTTTTGCTTTGTTCTTAACATTGCAATCTCAAACCCAAATGCTATCAGACAGACTGTATCTGAGCTTCTGTTACAATTTTTCATGCTTCAATTTCTCTGCAGAAAAGAATATAATGTAAGCAATTACTTTGAATAATTTTCTCATCCTAGTTGTTTGTGTTGCATCTTGAATCCATAAATAGAAAATACGATTAGTTTTAGACTCAAATATAGAACAATAATTTCCTTAGCTATAGTGCATGCCTATATGTAAAAAAGTTAAATATTAAAAAGTAAAACAAGATTTAAAACCCACAAAACAGAAAATTTGCCTACTTAATTTGTTATGAGTTCCTACTTATATATCTCTGGTGGATGAGTTCACACTGACATATACATAGATAACAGATCTGTATTCCTTATCATGCTCAGATATCATTCCTTTACTCCTTGTCTGTTTTTGAATGATTTTTTTTAATTTAATTTTATTTTATTAGTTCTAGTTAGGGAACAAGCTTATTTCAAGTCCCTTCTCCCTCTCCCTCCCCTCACCCCCAAACTTTCTCCCCCACCCCCAGCCCACCCCCCCAACCCCATCCACCCACTACTCCCCAGGCAGGGTAGGGCCCTCAACGGGAGCTCAGCAAAGTCCACCAAGTCTTCCTATGCTGATCCTGGGCCCTTCCCCATGTGTCCAGGGCCAGAGTGTAACCCTTCATATGGGATGGGCTCTCAAAGTCCCTTCTTGCACCAGGGAAAAATACTAATCCACTACCAGAGGCTCCCTGGAGTGCAGAGGCCTCCTTATTGACATCCATGTTCTGGGGTCTGGATCAGTCTTGTACAGGCCTCCTGGACAGCATCTGGGGTCGATGTGCTCTCCCTTGTTCAGGCCAACAGTTCCTGTGGGTTTCTCCATCCTAGTACAGACCCCTTCGTTCTTCATTCCTCCCTCTCTTCAACTAAATTCCCGATTTCGGCTCATTGTATATCTGTGGATGTCTGTCTCTGTTTCCATCAGCCACTGGGTGAGGGCTCTAGGATGGCATAAAGAGAAGTCATCAATCTCATTTTAGGGGGAGGGTTTTTAGGTTATCCTCTCCACCATTGCCTGGATTGTCAGATCGTGTCATCCTTGTAGGTCTCTGGAGATCTCCCTGGTTCCTGATCCCTTCTCGGGCCTACAGTGGCTCCCTCTGATATCGTATCTCTCATCTTGCTCTCTTTCCTCTATTCTTCCCCCAACTCAATGTTTCTGCCCCTCCATTTCCTCTCCTCTTCTCCTCTTCTCTTGCTCTTATTGTAGCAGCTCCTTCCCCCCCCACCCTCATGCCCCCAATTAGTTCGGGAGTTCATGCCACTTCCATTCCTGGGGACCATTTAACCCTTAGAGTCCTTCATGTTTCCTAGTTTCTTTGGTGAAGAGCATTATATACTGGTAGTCTTTTGTTCTATGTCTAAAATTCATATATCAGTGAGTACATACCTTGCTTGTCTTTTTGTGACTGGGTTACCTCACTCAGGATGGTTTCCTCTAGTTCCATCCATTTGCCTGTGAATTTCAAGATTCCATTGCTTTTTTCTGCTGAGTAGTACTCCATTGTATAAATGTACCACATTTTCTCAATCCATTCTTCAATAGAGGGGCATCTAGGTTGTTTCCAGGTTCTGGCTATTACAAACAATGCTGCTATGAACATGGTTGAACATATGTCCTTGTTGTAAGTACATGCCCTATTTGGGTATATACCCAAGAGAGGAATGGCTGGATCTTGAGGTACACTGATTCCCATTTTTCTGAGCAACCGCCATACTGATTTCCAGAGTGGTCTTACAAGATCGCACTCTCACCAGCAATGGAGGAGTGTTCCTTTTCTCCACATCCTCTCCAGCATAGATTGTCATTGGTGTTTTTTATTTTAGCCATTCTGACAGGAGTGAGATGGTATCTCAGAGTTGTTTTGAGTTGCATTTCTCTGATGGCCAATGATTTTGAGCACTTTTTTAAGTGTCTTTCAGCCATTTCAGATTCCTCTGTTGAGAATTCCCTATTTAGTTCTGCACCCCACTTTTTAATTTCGTTGTTTGGTGTTTTGGTGGCTAGCTTCTTGAGCTCCTTATATATTTTGGAAATCAGTCCTCTGTCAGATGTGGGATCGGTGAAGATCTTTTCCCATTCTGTGGGTGGTCGTTTTATCCTACTGACTGTTTCCTTTGCCTTGCAGAAGCTTCTCAGTTTCAGGAGGTCCCATTTATTAATTGCAGACCTCAATGTCTGTGCTTCTGGCGTAATGTTCAGGAAGTGGTCTCCTGTGCCAATTTGTTCAAGGGTAGTTCCTACTTTCTCTTCTAGAAGATTCAGTGTGACTGGATTTATGCTGAGATCTTTGATCCATTTGCACTTAAGTTTTGTGCATGGTGACAGGTATGGATCTATCTGTAATTTTCTGCATGTCCGAATCCAATTGTACCAGCACCATTTGTTGAAGATGCTGTCTTTTTTCCATTGTATAGATTTAGCACCTTTGTCAAAAATAAGGTATCCATAGGTGCGTGGGTCGATATCAGGGTTTTCAATTCGATTCCATTGGTCTATCAGTCTATTTTTGTGCCAATACCAAGCTGTTTTCAGAACTATGGCTCTATAGTAGAGCTTGAAGTCGGGGATGGTGATGCCTCCAGAAGATCCTTTATTGTAAAGAGTTGTTTTGGCTATCCTGGGCTTTTTATTTTTCCATATAAAGTTGAGTATTGTTCTTTCAATGTCTGTGAAAAACTGTGTTGGGATTTTGATGGGGATTGCATTGAATCTGTAGATTGCTTTTGGCAGGATTGCCATTTTTACTATGTTAATTCTACCTATCCATGAGCATGGGAGATCTTTCCATTTTCTGGTATCTTCTTTAATTTCTTTTTTTAAAGTCTCAAAGTTCTTATTGTACAGATCTTTTACTTTTTTGGTTAGTGTTACCCCAAGATATTTTATGTTGCTTGTGGATATTGTGAAAGGTGATGTTTCCCTGATTTCTTTCTCATTGGATTTATCATCTGTATATAGTAGGGCTACTGATTTTTTTGAGTTAATTTTGTATCCTGCTACTTGCTGAAGGTGTTTATCAGCCGTAGGAGTTCCCTGGTAGAGTTTTTCGGGTCACTAATGTAGACTATCATGTCGTCTGCAAATAGTGAAAGTTTTACTTCATCCTTTCCAATTTGTATCCCTTTGATCCCCTTTTCTTGTCTTATTGCTATAGCCAGAACTTCAAGTACAATATTGAAGAGATATGGAGAGAGTGGACAGCCTTGTCTTGTTCCTGATTTTAGAGGAAACGCTTTGAGTTTCTCTCCATTTACTTTGATGTTGGCTATTGGTTTGGTATATATTGCCTTGATCATGTTTAGATATGTTCCTGTTATTCCTGTTCTCTCCAAGATCTTTATCATGAAGGGATGTTGGATTTTGTCAAAGGCTTTTTCAGCATCTAGTGAGATGATCATGTGGTTTTTCTTTTTCAGTTTGTTTATATAGTGGATTACATTGATGGATTTTCGTATGTTGAACCATCCTTGCATCCCTGGGATAAAGCCTACTTGATCATGGTGGATGATTTTTCTGATATGTTCTTGTATTCGGTTGGCCAATATTTTATTGAGTATTTTAGCATCGATGTTCATGAGGGATATCGGTCTGTAGTTCTCTTTCTTAGTCATATCTTTGTGAGGCTTGGGTATCAAAGTGATTGTAGCCTCATAGAAAGAGTTTGGCAATATCCCATCTGCTTCTATTGTGTGGAACAGTTTGAGGAGTACTGGAATTAGCTCTTGTTTGAATTTCTGGTAGAATTCTGCAGTGAAGCCATCTGGCCCTGGGCTTTTTTTGGTTGGGAGGCTTTTGATTACTGCTTCTATCTCATTAGGGGTTATAGTTCGATTTAAACTGTTTATCTGATCTTGATTTAATTTTGGTAAGTGATATTTATCCAGAAAGTTGTCCATTTCCTTTAGGTTTTCCAATTTTGTGGAATACAGGTTTTCAAAGTATGACCTAAAGATTCTCTGGATTTCCTCAGTGTCCGTTGTTATGTCTCCCTTTTCATTTCTGATTTTGTTAATTAGCATGCTCTCTCTCTGCCTTTTGGTTAGTTTGGCTAGAGGCTTGTCTATCTTGTTGATCTTCTCAAAGAACCAACTCTTTGTTTCATTGATTCTTTGTACTGTTTTCCTAGTTTCTACTTTGTTGATTTCGGCTCTCAGGTTGATTATTTCCTGGCGTCTACTCCTCCTTGGTGTGTTTGCTTCCTCTTGCTCTAAAGCTTTCAGTTGTTCTGTCAATTCTCTAATGTGACTTTCCTCCAGTTTCTTCATGTGAGCACTTAGTGCTATGAACTTCCCTCTTAGCACTGCTTTCAGGGTGTCCCATAAGTTCGGTATGTTGTGTCTACATTCTCATTAAATTCTAGAAAGTCTTTGATTTCTTTTTTTATTTCTTCCTCAACCCAGGAATGGTGCAATTGGGAGTTATTCATTTTCCACGTAAATGTAGGTTTTCTGCAATTCGTATTGCTGTTGAATTCTAGCTTTAATGCATGGTGGTCTGATAAGATACAGGGGGTTATTTCAATACTTTTGTACCTGTGGAGGTTTGCTTTGCTGCCAACTATGTGGTCAATTTTTGAGAAGGTTCCATGTGGCGCTGAGAAGAAGGTATATTCTTTTGTGTTTGGATGGAATGTTCTATAGATATCTGTTAAACCCAGTTGTGTCATAACTTCTTTCAGATCCTTTGTTTCTTTGTTAAGTTTCTGTCTAGTAGTTCTGTCCAGTGGTATAAGGGGGGTGTTGAAGTCTCCTACTATAAGTGTGTGTGGTTTTATGTGTGGTTTGAGCTTTAGTAATGTTTCTTTTACAAAAGTGGATGCTTTTGTATTAGGGGCATAGATGTTCAGGATTGAGACTTCATCTTGATGGACTTTTCCTGTGATGAGTATGAAATGCCCTTCTTTATCTCTTTTGATTGCTTTCAGTTTAAAGTCTAATTTGTTAGATATTAGTATTGCTACCCCAGCTTGTTTCTTGAGCCCATTTGATTGGAAAATCTTTTCCCATCCTTTTACTCTGAGGTAACGCCTGTCTTTGAATTTGAGGTGTGTTTCTTGTAAACAGCAGAAGGATGGATTCTGTCTTCGTATCCATTCTGTTAGCCTATATCTTTTTATGGGTAAGTTAAGACCATTGACATTCAGGGATATTAACGTCCATTGTTCATTGGTTCTTCTTAGTTTTGGATTTATTGTTGGTGGTATCATTGTGTGTGGATTTTGCCCTTCTGTTTCTTTTTGTGTTTGGTGAAATTCGATTAACTACTGCCAGTGTTTTTGTGAGTGTAGTTATGTTCGTTGGGTTGGAGTTTTCCTTCCAGAACCTTCTGTAGTGCTGGATTTGTTGATATGTATTGTTTAAATCTGTTTTTGTCGTGGAATATCTTGTTTTCTCCATCTATAGTGATTGAAAGTTTTGCTGGGTACAGTAGTCTGGGTTGACATCCATGCTCCCTTAGTGCTTGTAGGGTATCTATCCAAGACCTTCTGGCTTTCAGAGTTTCCATTGAGAAGTCGGGTGTGATTCTGATTGGTTTGCCTTTATATGTTACTTGGCCTTTTTCCTTTGCTGCTCTTAATATTTTCTCTTTATTCTGTAGATTTGGTGTTTTGATTATTATGTGTCGGGGCGACTTCTTTTTGTGGTCCAGTCTGTTTGGTGTCCTGTAAGCTTCTTGTACTTTCATAGGCATATCCTTCTGTAGGTTGGGGAAGTTTTCTTCTATGATTTTGTTGAATATGTTTTCTGTACCTTTGAGCAGTATTTCTTCACCTTCTTCTACACCTATTATTCTTAGGTTTGGCCTTTTTACGGTGTCCCATATTTCCTGGATATTTTGTGTTAGGGTTTTGTTGGACTTGAGGTTCTCTTTGGTGGATGAATGTATATCCTCTAGCGAGTCTTCAGTGGCTGAGATTCTCTCTTCCATCTCTTGAATCCTGTTGGATACACTTACATCTTTAGTTCTTGATCGTTTATCCAACCTTTCCATTTCCAACATGGTCTCATTCTGTGTTTTCTTTATTGTGTGTATTTCAGCTTTCATATTTTGAATTATTTCAAGAGCTTCCTTCACTTGCTTAGATGTTTTTTCTTGGCTTTCTTTAGATTCTTTAAGAGATTTATTTATTTATTGAATTTTTTGGTTTGTCTTTTCCTCCAATTCATTTAATTTTTTGTTTGCTTTCTCTTCTATTTCTTTAAGGGATTTTCTTGTTTCCTCTTTAAAGGTCTCTATCAACTTGCTGAGATAATTTTTGAGGTCCATCTCATCTTCATGCTCTGTGTTGGGCTTTTCAGCTCTTGCCGGAGTGGAGTCCCTAGGTTCTGGTGGTGTCATGTTGGTCTTTGTGTTGTTGAGTGAAATCTTATTCTGTCTTCTCCCCATATCCTTTTAGTGGGTGCAGGTGGGTTCTCTCTATCTCCTCTTGTGGCCCAGTGGTGTGTGGGGGCTAGGAATTCGATGTCCACAACTCTAGATGATCTCGACGCTCCTGGTGGTCTCCTTGCTAGTTCCTAGTTTCTCGGTCGTTCGGCGGAATGGAAGAGTGGGGTGCTACCAGATTTGGGGCACAGGGAGCTCCTCCCTGCCTGGGCTTGTCTGGCCCAAGCCGGCAGGCACAGGCAGGGGGTGGTGGGATGGGGGTGGTGGGGTGTTCTGGTCTGGGGTCGGGAGCGGGCAGGAGCTCACTCACCTAGTTCCAGGTCAGTCTGCGGCGGCGGAATGTAAGAATGGGGTGCTAGCAGATTGGTGGGGCAGGGGGCTCCTGTTTTTGAATGATTAAGTGACATGTTTATCCCAAAGTCAGTGCAAATCCTTAATCAACTAACTTCTTTTTTGAGACCGGAAATCATTGCAAACTTCTGACATTTTTTTCACTTTTCATTCATTAAATTCAAATCTTTAATCAATATTCTCCATAACAACTGATAATAACAGAAATCAGCAACTTTTTGAGCTGGGCATTTCTGAGACAAAGAATGTGGTTATTTTGTGTCAGGAACTGGACCTAGTCTCTAGCATCAAAACCAAACCCAACAAACAAATAAATGACAAAAACAAAGCCCTCCCAATTAGATCTGCATGTGTTGCCCTCCTCCACAGGTTCTGTGTCTCATATGAACAATGACTCTACCTCTTTATAATGTGTATTCTTCTGTTTAAACTCCATAAATTCCTCTACTGGGCCATCCATACATTTCTTCATGCTGAGTATCAACTTGGAGGCGCTAATATTGTGACAATGTCTTAATGGCTGCTTTAATTAAATAGCAATGGAGGCTGGGCATCCTAATCCTAGCATGTGCCTTTTCACCATTCCTTTAGTGTTTACATTTTCTATTCATATCTTCCTTTCATGATATCCCATAGTATGATTTCTAAATCATAGCTCTTCCGATTAATAAATTATTGCAAATTGAGAGGAGATTCTTAGCATTTCAAACAAAAGAATATTTTGTCTATCATATGTTGATACCTATTTTCAAATAATAAAGAGTTCATGTCATGGAGTTGAGGAGATAGCACATATGCGAAGAGTGCTTCTTGTTCTCCCAGGGGTACTGTGTTTCATTCCTGACATTTAAGTAGGATAGTTCATAAGAGACTATAGCTGAGCTCTCGGGGATCTGACACCTTCTACTGAATTCTATAGGTACCAATAAACGTGTCATACAGAGAAGGGGAAAGGATCAAGATCCCCTGAGCAAATTGAGATCACGGGAAAGGGGTGGGGGGAACTAGGAGAACGAGAAGGGAAGAAGAAGAGGGATGCAGAGGACATGGGGGAGCAGAAAGTTTGATTTAGGCGAAGAACAGAAGATAACAAGAATGGCGATACCATAATAGAGGGAGACGTTTTAAGTTTACAGAGAAATCAGGCACTAGGGAAATGTCTGGAGATCTTCACAGATGACACCAGGTAACAATCTAAGCAACAAAGGAGAGGCTACATTAAATGCACACCCTTGATAATGAGATTGATGACTGACTTATATGCCACCCAATAGCCCTCATCCAGCAGCTGGTGGAAGTAGAAGCTGACACCCACAACTAATCACTGAACTGAGCTGGAATTCAGTTGAGGAGAAGAATGAGTGATGGGCTAAGGGTTCCAGACCAAGCTGGTGAAACCCACAGAAACAGCTGACCTGAACATCGGGGAGCTCTTGTTCCCTAGATTGATAGCTGAGATACCAGCATGGGATGGATTCAGACCCCAGGAACATGGGTTTCAGTGAGGAAACCTCAGAAATCTACAGGACCTCCTGTAGTAGTTCAGTACTTATCCCTAGCATAGGTGTGGACCTTGGGAGCCCAATCCACATAGAGGGATGCTCTCTGAGCGAAGACAAGACACACGCGGGGTGGGCCTAGGCCCTATCCCAAAAGATATGATAGACTCTAATGACCCCCTAAGGAAGGCCTCACCATCCCTGGGAAGCAGAAAGGATATGTGATAGGTAGGGTGTTACTTGGGGTATGGGTGGTAAGGGAGGAGGGGAGGGAGTGGGAACTGGGATTGTCATGTAAAATAATCATGTTTCTAATTCAAATAAAAAACATGTGTCATACATGTTTACAGGCATGTAAACAATACTTGCAATGAAATATTAAAATAAGTCTTTTAAAGTACACACAACACAGTGAGAGCCTATTTATAATCATTCAACCTTTACTAATAAACACCTGCTTCTTTATTATTTTCACTTTTATTTTCCCAGCAATATTATGCCATTTTTAGGATATTCCTACAAATTCTTTGATCCTCCTTCTCTGAATTCAGACTAGAGACCTTATTATTAATTCAACCAAAAGAATGAAAGGAAGTAATACAAGAGTCTTTGAAAGCTAAGTGAAAAGTGTATCCAGCACCTGCCTTGCATATGTTTTGATGTTTTCAGTACTAAAGTATCAGTTATACCCACACAGAAGCCACCATGGTGCTGTGTTTTTTAACAGCCATCTTTCACAAGACAACAATATGCAAATAAGTACAGGAAGCAAGTTCCCAAAGTAGATGCAGGTGCTATTGCTACTATCAGTGTGGTAGAGAGGAATGAGACAGACTGCTACTAGTGAGTTACTTAGCACATAACCACAAGACTTCCAGGTAGAATCATTGCTTTATGTTCTCAATTTGGAAAGGTAATGATAGAGCAACCATAGACTATAGCAATGGGTACATACTTAGAGTTTGCCCTTCACATATTCAAAACTTTGACCCCCAAAAAGCTTGAACTTACCACACTGAGGCTGAAAATCAAGGCTATAATAATGAGGTAATTGGGCATACAATTGTAGAGAGATCCCTGCATTCTAGGGAAAAGGTAATGAAGTCATTACTCAACAAACCCATTAGAAGTACAATTACTTGTGGGCTAATTTCTGCCTGTATGGCAAATTGCAGACAGAAGAATTTGAATGAAAAATGGAATGTCAAGCAGAAATTCTTAGGAAATGTACTTATCTAACACCCTGTTCAGGTTTCTGCTGACCTATGTCCATTAGATATCATGAGATATTACTTACTATAAAATATATTCCTGATATTCTGAGCTAAATTTGTATTTTTGATGGCTCATTTAACTATAATCTTTAATGTGTCACAATTTTCTTTTCTATCCTCAACCACTTCATACTAGTAACATGTCTTTAACTTCTTTGATGTGTGCATTATGAAAACTCATTATGTCATAAAATAAAAACTGGTATATTTATTGATAGCCAAATAGAAATAAAACATATATCATATATGGATTATGGGTAACAAAATTATGCTTGTTGTAATTTCAAAGCTGTTATATTTATTGCCACAATTAAAAACAATAAATAATAAAAATATCCCTATGATTATTAAAATATTACTCATCACAACATAGTGACTTGGGGAAATGGGGTCTTGAAGAGCTTTGGGGGTTGTGTATGTTGTACATAAATAGTGAATTAAAGTACTGGAAAATATCATGATTCTCTAGAGTTCCCCCTCCCCAGTGGATTTGGGGTCCCCTGTCTCTTAAAGTTGACATATTTATGATCACTTCTCTCCCTTTTCCAGGTACAATAGTCATACTTACAATATCTCCAATGTAACCCAGTTTAGGGACTTTATGTAAAAATGTAAGTTACTTTCTTAGGTATGTAGTATGCTTAATCCTTTGAAAAGCATATCAGGTAGTGTTAACTTAGACCAAAGTTGGTATATGATTTTGATATCAGATGAATAATAAACTTGATTACCTCACTCTGATGGGTAATTTTATTGTATTTTCTAATATCAGAAATACCACATTAATGCTATATTGAATTTCCTCCACTGCAGTAATTTTTAAATCTTACTGAAGTAATAGTGGGGAATTTTGTTTCAGAAATTTTATTAATGTATTTAGAATTTTATTTAAATTTAATGCATATAACACTTAGGTTTGGTGTGTGTGTGTGTGTGTGTGTGTGTTACAGAACAATCGCTGATGTTGGCCTAAACACTTATATCTACCATTTTCTTTGTGACAAAGTCTATTGGTTTTGCTTTTTATATTAGGCTAGATGGCTTTCTGAATTCTTGCTATTCCCCTGTCTCCTGTTTTACCTCCTAGTAAGATACTAGTATTTCAGACACATAATTGAATCTGAATCTTTTGTGAGTAATGGGGGTCCAAACACAGACATTCATACTTTTGATGCAAGTGTTTTATCCACTGATTTACCTTCTCTGCTCAGACTTTGTATTTTGCATGTTTTAACATTGTATCAGTTTCTAAGAAACTAATACTTTAGAGTCAATTTGCTTTTTTTAATACAGAGAATATTTGAGTAGTATGCTTTATACCTGCTTAATCAATTGTACTTACACTTCATACTGCCATCATGTTGTGCTCTATTCTAGGAATGTATCTAGTTTTTAATTATTTCAGTTAGTCACTCCAGGTCTTATAGGCAGCCATTGTCTTTACACTTTAACCTTGTGTATTTCAAGTTTGACTTTACCAGCAGATTTGAAGATATTATTTCTCCTTCATAGCTCACTATTCTATTGTTTGCTAATAAATCTCTCATGACTTTGTAAAAGCATTTTTGTATTATATGTGTGTGATACAATCTGTACATATGCATATATGTTTGTGTTCTTTGGTGTGTGTGTGTTTCTTTGTGTGTGTGTGTGTTTCTCTCTCTCTCTCTCTCTCTCTCTCTCTCTCTCTCTCTCTCTCTCTGTGTGTGTGTGTGTGTGTGTGTGTGTGTTTTTCTCTGTGTGTACTCAGAAGTCAGTTCTTTACTTAGACTATGTGGTTCCTATGATCAAGCTCAAGCCATGAGGCTCAGAGGCTGTTTTATTTACTGGAAGAATGATCTCAGCACACCAATCTCCTAATTTAATCTTTCTAATATCTCCTGTTATGATTTGAATTGCTCATGTTTCTAATAGGCTATCATTTGAACACACAATCCCTATATTTTAGTGCTCCTTTCAGAGCTGCCAGGTGGGACCTGGCTGCTGGGAGTCCAAAAGAAGGCCTTTGAAGGTCATACCTGCCCCTGCTTCTGGTTGAGCCTCTGCTTCCTTGTCTCTGTCATGGGAACCAGCTGCTGGCTTACATACATTCCCACCTCCAATGAGAGAGCCATTTCTGCCTCCTGCCTTTCCCCACAATGATAGGTTGACATCATAGAAACGAAGACACTCCAGCCTTTTGTCTTCCCAACATGACCATGATGGACTGAAATGACAGTAATGGAGACACTTCTCTCTCTTTGTCTTCCTCACCATGATGTACTGAAATCACTTTTAAAATGAGGCAAATGAACATTCTTTCAATGGGTTCTGTCAGCTGTTTTCTTATATTGAAGAGGAAGTGCTGCAATACAGTCCCTTCAATAGCATCGCCCCTAAGTGTTCCATAAATGATATATTGCAAAGACCATTCATTCATTTGTGTCAATAATCGCTCACAACTACTACACAAAATTTTATATTTAATCTCCACAAAATATTATTGTTTTACTCTCAATAAGGAACATTTAAACTCCCCTTTAAATCTTCATGTAATAGTTATTTCACAAGAATAAGCTTATCTTGATTTTGGCCATTCTGACAGGAGTAAGATGGTATCTAAGAGTTGTTTTGATTTGCATTTTCTGATGGCTAACTATCTCAGCAACGGAGGAGAGGCTACCTTAAATGCCCTCCCCTAATTATGAGATTGATGACTGACTTATATGCCTTCATCCAGCAGCTGGTGGAAGTAGAAGCATACACCCATAACTAATCAGAGTTGAACTGGAACCCAGATGGAGAGAAGGACCAGTGAAGAGCACAGAGGTCCAGACCATGCTGGTGAAACACACAGAAACAGCTGACCTGAACTCTTGCTCCCCAGTCTGATAGCTGGAATACCATCATGGGACTGATCCAGACCCCAGAACATGGGTTTCTGTGAGGAAACCTCAGAAATCTATGGAACCTCCTGTAGAAGCCCAGTATTTATCCCTAGCATAGGTGTGGACTTTGGGAGCCCAGTCCATATAGAGGAATACTCCCTGAGCCAAGACACACCAAGCCCTGAGCCCAGGCCCACCCCAAAGGAAACGAAAGACTCTGATGACACCCTATGGAAGGCCTCACCATCCAGGGGCAGCAGAAAAGACATGTGACAAATAAGGTTTTAGTTGGGGGGGTGGGTAGGGGAGGACAGATGGGAGAAGGGAAATGGGATTGTCATGCAAAACAATCCTGTTTCTAATTCAAATAAAAAAAGTTGGGGAAAAAAAAGAATAAGGTTATCTTTCCTTACCAAGCTAAGAATCGATTGCCTTTTCACATGCTATTGTACTGTTCTTACACAATAGAATCTGAAGTGCTCCATACAGGATTCACTTCTCCATTTCTGTTCCTTATAATGATTTGTTTATGTCCACTCAACACATTCTTCCTCTGTAAGCCATAGGCCTCAAAGTACATAATTCTAGGCTCCGTTTTTGCAGAAGCTACTGCATATAGATTGTATTGACTTCATGGCCTTTAATAAAAAGTGAACTCAAATCTTCCAAACTTTTATTAGTGAAACATATAGATGGTACAATTTATCATACTAATATTTCAGTTGTTATAGCATCAGCTCAAAGATCGTTTATTCTGGGTTTTATTTTCCTATGAGAGGTGTAAGAAGAAATATAAGAGAGAGGAAAACAAAGTTACCTTTGCTATGTATGTTGAAATGGAAAATGAGCTTTTTCAAGAGTTTCAGTGGTCTTGGAAAGTACACTCATCTCACTGGCTTTGAGAAAAATGTATAGCAGATCCACACAATTCCTAGAACTTATCATTATCCTTTACATTTCTCTGCAAGCTAATTTCTTTTATTCCTTCACGCTGAATACAGAGTTGTGAAACAATGTTCTTGCTTCTAAAGCAACTAATCATATAGTATATCATTCCTAAGTTAAACCAAGGTGGCCAGGTGACAGGCAAGAACAAATTTTCAATATGCAAATGAGCTCACCTCCTCTCATCTGCTCAGAGGCTTGGTAGTATGATTATTGCTGTATTCAACTGTGATCTGTTTCCTCTTTGACATCATGTTACCATAAGGCTCTTTAAGAATATGCAAAAATTCCCATTAACCCTATTCTCCTTTTGTTGTGCCTTAATTTTCTGAGTAATTCACTTCATTTTCTTTCTTCCTTGAGGAAAATGTAAAGCAAGGTTTTATTTATACTCCCAAGTAAAATTTTGCTTGCTAGTTTTTCACTGACTTATTCGCTAAAAATGTTGTGGTCATAGTATTTTTTTCTTAAAATGAAGTGTGTTAGGGTCTTATATTTCTCAAATAATTATGTTTCATTTCTTTATTTTACTCATTTTTAAAAATTGGGCTTTAAGTTCTTTATTTGTGTACAGTTTACTACAGTTTATAAACAGTGTCATCCAAGTTGGAAAACTTGAAAAACAACTTAGTTATATGGACTATTAATAATGGATATTTAATTTCATTTTATTCTTTGAACTTTAAAATTACATAAACTTTTGTTTACCCAGCATCTCTGTCATATGATATGCCAACTGTATGTGCCCAACAAATAGCTTTTTCCCCCAAACATACAATCATAAGAGTTTTATCTTTATCAAAGAATACTATAGCTCTAAGTTACTTAAGACCAAGGCTAAAGAGAAATATATATATGCCAATATTTATATGTTAGAGGAATACACACATATATTAGCTAATACTATATATATATATATATATATATATATATATATATATATATATATATACATATATTCATCCATTAATTAAACAGGCCATAAATTTAAAGATAATTTGGGAAATATATAGTAAGGTTGGAAAGAGGATAGGAAAAGTAAAAATGATGCAATTATAATCTGAAAAATTAAAAGAAATTAGTATAAAAAGAATTATCTTTGAATTATTCCTTTCCCTCATGCCCTTTATTAAACCTATCAGTAAGGTTGGTCAACTTTTCCTTCAAGAAATAGCCATATCTACATCCAAGCACTACTTTTACTGTTATTATACCAAAAATCCCATCATTCCTTGCAGTAGACTGAAGCAGTGGGCAATGAAATGATTGCCTGGTATGTTTACTTAAGATATGCTTTTAATGTGATAATTTATAATCCAAATGCACATCAATGTAGTCATCCTCAGTTTACTAATGAAACACTAAGGAACAAATGGATACATAAAACAACACAACGGAGACCAAGAACTAACATCTCACTTTTCTGCCAGCAAAAGCAAGCACATCTTTGTCTTTCTATGTCTTTGAGTTCCCCCTCCAATCTCTACCTTATTTACTAAAGAATGACTTCTGTCCTTCTCAGTATAATTTTCATGAAATGACTCTTTTCACAGTTGCTGATATTTTAAATGAAGATAAGACAATTGGAATTGTAGACTTTTCCTCACATCTCTCATTTCTTCATATTTGTCTGGCAGATATCTTTTAAGAAAACAGAGGAAAAAACAAAAAGAATAATATATGTTTGTCTATTTTCAGGACAGATTTACTAGCATACTTTTGGAATTCATTAGTTGTGCATTCTGTCATTATACTTTTAAGGACATTCCAATTCATTCATGGACTGTGATATAATAATTATATGTTACTTTATAGGACTGTGAAACATAACTGAGAAGTAACAAATTGCCATATACCAAGAAATGTTTTGTTTGCAAAACAAGATAGTGATTATTTGGATTAAAAATAGTGAAATGTAACATTAAAGCAAAAATGCTGATGTCTTGAGAGACAGGGTAATATTACATAGCTTGCTGAAATTGAATGCAAGTTGAGATTTCTTGTTTTTAATTAAAAAGACATAATTCTGGGGAATATCGATCATGCAGCATTGCATACTATGATGTTTCAATTTTTATTCATAATTTTCACTGGGAACAAAAGCAAAATAATCAATTTAAAAATAGGTTAAGCTATTTGTTATTTTATCATTACATTCTAGGAAATACACTACTTTATAATTACTAATCAAAGCTACAAAATAAAATACTTGTTTTGTCACTTACTAGTAATTACTGAAAGCTGATGAACATGGGTTGGGATTTATAGCACTGCAAAACAGCTGTCACAGAGTAGAATTGGAAAATTAATTTTAGTTGCTAAATCAAACTTCAACTATACTTCAACAGAAGAGCTGAGAGATACATAAATATGATAAATATATTCACAGATTGTGTCAAAGGCATCAAATTAACTATTCAAAATCATGCTTCCTAGAAATATGTGCTTTTTATTTTTTATTCAGTAGCAGTCAGATTTGTTGACTGCCCAATAGTGTTAAAGGGATTATTGTCATTCCTGAGGCTTTATAACACAACTTTTCAAGGAAAATGGAATTGTGAAGTTTAGTTTAGATTTCTTTGATATCACTAAAGTTCCTCCTTGGTTGTCATATTCTTTACATTCCTCATCTCCTACCAACTATGTGATGTTCCATAGTCAGCACATCTTAACACACTACTATGTGTTACTTTCTTTGAAGAACTTTTTGGAGAAGTTAAAGTCTTTCCAGTAGCAAACATGCATCTCAAATATCAAGAATCTCAAATACCTAATCTATAATGCAGACATTAGTTTGGGTTCTCTTTTGTTTCTTTCTTTCTTTATTGAGACATGTTCTCACTGTGTAGCCTTGAATTCCCTGAAACTAGCTTTATATTCTTGGATGACCTCAAACTCCCAGATTCATTCTCCTGCCTTTATCACTAGAATGCTAACATTAAATGTACATGTCATCACACTCAGCCTCCCCTCTTGACCAAAGAATAATGAGGGTTAAAAAAATTATTTGTTGGCAGTAGATTGAATATTTGCTAGTTTCTTGGTAATTTGGCCAAAATGAAACCCAGCCTATTCTGAATCATGTTTTGTACACTCATTTTTATTCATTTACACAGGTCAGTAGTTCCCTCTAAAATATGCATTGAGTGGGAAGGCAACTTTATCTACTCTACTAAATTGGATAAGTACTGAGTAGAGCCAAGAACTTCATAATAAATATTGTTTCTTGATTAATCTCAAACTGAACTAAGCTAAGTTTTACATAAATTGAAGATAAGGATGTCTCTAATCAGATTATGGCCCAGAAATGATGACCTTGATGGGCTCTACCACTTGCATTCTGGTGGTTCTTCATCAACATATGTTCCCAATCACCTCTGTAAGACAAATGTCAAAGGAACTGATTTCCTTAAGGGTCAATCTATCGCCTTTTTGTTATTTACTTGTACTGTCAGAAGTTAACCCACATGCTTGTCACTTCAAAGGTGAGAAAAATGAATATATACTAAGTATTTAAAATGGTGAATTTCTAATTTTAATAAGAAAAATAAATTAACATAGAGAAATATAAGAACCTTGAAGAAAGGATTTTAGTGAATGTTGAGGTGTCAGTTGTAAGGGCTAAGTGACCTACTCCAGCCTCTACTGAGGGTCGCAAAGGAGAAATGCTTCTCAGGACCAAAGGGGGTTGTAAAAGATTTCTTTAGTAACTTCACATACATTGAGAGGGTCATGTTCGTTTTTTGTTTTTGTTTTTTTGAGACAGGGTTTCTCTGTGTAGCTTTGGAGCCTATCCTGGCACTCGTTCTGGAGACCAGGCTGGCCTCGAACTCACAGAGATCCGCCTGCCTCTGCCTCCTGAGTGCTGGGATAAAAGGCATGGCCACCAACACCCAGTGAGGGTCATGTTCTTTATTTCCTGTGCTATCTATTGTTTTATTTCTCCTGTAATAATATCGTTCTACTTCCAACTTCTCCATCCTTCTAGCTTCTTCCAATATTCTAAAATCTCTTCTTCAGGAGACTTGAAGTGATAAAGAAATTTCTATCATTGGTCAAAATCACACACCTAGAGCAAGCAATAAGGATCTGAGTGAGCCATTTACCATGACATCACAAGGGTCCAAGACCATAGGAGCAAAACCATGATCAGATAGGGGAGGGCACAGTGCCCAATGACAGCTTTAAGACACATAACTATTGTTAGTAGACTGGTAAGTGACAAATTATCATGCTTTTCTTAGTAAACTTGGTAGAGATCTGTCACTCTGACCTTGTGCAACCTGTAAAGTTTACTTCTTTCAAAAAACCTTCAGACTAATTTGATAATGCTCTGAGATGAAAGTAAACTAATTGTATGTAGTAGTCTGAGCAAGAGAACAAGGCAGGATGTTAAGAGTTCACAGTCCTTGTGGGACAAATAGACCCAGTTATGAAGCATGACCCAGTATATATTCTATATATCAAAATTATATAGCTAAATGAAGAGTCATCTTCCAAAACTATCCATAGACTATGTGCCCAGTTAACAATTAACATGCTTTAATGCTTTGTGAAGGATCCCCAAGCTGTAATGTGAGGGAAAGAGCTATTCACACAAGAAGTCTGCACTTGGAACAGCTTAATTCATTCAGAAGGCAGTATACCTTATCACCTTGTTAAATTAGGTATCTCCATCAATGTGCATCATGGTGACAATATTCCTCATAGCCTTTCTAAATAAGGTATATAACTCCTTGAGATATGCATGTCTGATGGGAAGACTCAATTCTTGCTGCACAATTCAGTGGTCTGTCACAGTCAATAAAGGTAATTTAAAAACATATTAAATGTCAATATTTTTCAAATTTCCACTAGCAAAGAAGCATCATGTACTCTAATATCTTGTGATCCACATGGCTCCTGCTTTATTATTATTGATAACTTTAGTAATAAAAACTACTTTATTTCAAAATTAGCATTGTTTTTAAGGAAAATATAAACCTCAAAATGTTAAAACATACATGACTCTCCACCACGGGAGCTGAAAAAAGATAACATCAATGAAAATGGCAAACTAGACAGAAAAGCACATGGTCTTCCAACCCTACACAAAGAACTGTGGGCAACTGGGTCAGTTCAGGAGAGTTTTATCCAGAGAAATGCACACCTATTGTCCATTTGCCATTGTTTGTACATTACCAAATGGTTAATGATGAAAACACAAAAATGAGTAATATTATATGAACTCAACAGTTTATATTTAAGAATATACATAGATGCATGCAGTAAAATTAGCAAAACAAAAAAGGCTATTGCTCTAATTTCAAAAAGCATGTCAAGAGAAAAAGACATCACATGGCTGAGTTCAAGCGGAGTTTTTTTTTTTTTTTTTTTTTTTTAATAAAAGGAAAAGGATCATAAAAAGGGGAAAAGGGAGGGGAGAGACTGGCCTGCATGGGACAAGAGCAGGGTGAGAGAGAAAAGAAAGGCAGAGAGGCGGAGAGAGAGAGACAGAGACAGAGAGACAGTGAGAGAGAGAGAAAGAGAGAAATGAGAGGTGGGCAGGATCCTTTTAAAAGGGAACATAGTGAATAGGCACAGGCAGTGCTCTTCGTAGCAGCGGCTGAGGGCCTATCCTGCCAGAATGCCTAAGACAGGCCAGTACAAATGTCTAAATAATAACAACAATGATTTTGGAGAAGAGTGGGAATGGGTATATCTGAAAGTTTTGATAAAGGGAAGGGAAGGATGAAGTGTTGTAATTAACTTATAATTTTAAAAATAAAACAAGTTATCAATTAAATGAAACAATAAAAACTATATTAAAAATAGAATGAAAAAATTTATGATCAAAAATGTTAATTCTTTTATAATATTAAGTAAAAACATCTTAAAGAATCTCATATTCAATGATGTTACTTTACCCAAATGGTAAGCTGAAATTTGAATAAATAGATGTGCTAACAGAACTAGCAAAACATCAATATTTAATAGATGCTAAATGAGTTAAAGGGAACTGGAGATTATGGCTCCATTGTTAAGAAAGCTTTCTGACCTTGCAATGGACCTGAGACCAGTTCATACTCTCTATATATCAGAGTCTCATAACCTTCACTAATATTTCAACATGGCATACATATATTAATTAAGCATCAAAATATTAAGGGACACATGTTAATTTTCTTAATTTAATAGTAATAAATATAATAAATTAAAAAGTACACCATATTACCATATATATTTTTTCTACACATTTTTAAAAATAAATAATGGTTTGCTTGTATTTATTAACAAGAAACCGCATAGAATTTGTGTATACCAATTAATAGGAAGTAGTAAATCATCAAAAAACCATTTTACTCCTAAAACATGAAACTCTACTTGATAGGAATGTTGGACAATGCCATATGATAACATTGCAAAAAGAGAGTGTTTTAGACAAAAGGAAATGCTTTCCATGTGTCTAAGTTACTTTTTATCACTGAGTATATAAAATAATCTAAAACCAAAAGGTTTGAGAAAAATATTCACCGATTTGTTTATTACTCTATACAAAGAACATCTAAATGAAAACTTCTCAGAAATTTTGGGATTTTATTTACATATTCCTTTATAGTACATTTTCTAACATAGCCAAACTTAAGAAGGAAAGGAGACAAAACTTATCCATTTAGAAGAGTCTTCATGATTGTTGAGGCCTGTGAAATAGAGTGACTAGTACTGGTAATAAATTCTTTTCTCTTCTCCTGGGATAAGTCAGTTCTCTGAGAATGATGAAGCTCCTCTAGAGGTGTGGAGTTGATGGAATTGAAGTACTTTTGGAGTGTCTTTTTTTAGGCAGAAGAATGGAGTTTAGAGAGAACTTGTCTCTCCATTTGCAGTTCTTCAAGTGACTTCTGCTGAAAATAATCAATAGAGTATCAGTACAGCCTCAAGCAATGTGTTCCAAATGGCTTCAAGGTCATGCACAGTTGTGTTCAGGACTGACATTTTCTGGTCACTATCGTAACCTTCCTTTTTAGTTTTAAATTGTTTTTCTTTACATCATTATTAATGCAATATATAGTTTTCACATTAAATATATAATGAAAAAAAGAAATTAAAAACTCATGAAATGGGTGCTTACTGTGTTTTAGTCTTCAGGTGTTCTTCTTAAAAGATAAATTACATCTGTGCATTAAAATACACAGTTGAAATAATGTTTGCAATTTATGCATCTGTCATCTTTTATAAATTTACCATTCATGTTTGTAAATGAAGAATCTCAGTAATTAGAAATACCAGAAAAACCATAGAAATGAAATCAGTTTTTACTCTAAAATAATTGGATAATGGTAGAAGAATTACAGAATCAAGTAAGACAAGATACCCCAATGTGGTATGACGAAATTGTTGAGAATAAATTTAGAACTACATGATCATTAAGTGGCAGGAAGTATCTAGTTAATTTTTTCCAAAAGATAATTAATAAGGAATCATTCTCTATTTGATGAATTGAGTAATAATTTCCCAGCAGGTTTCATATAACTGATTTCCATAGCATTTTGTACTGATGTAGTTGAAAAACCCTGCAAGCCTAGGCTACTTGTCAATCTACAATTGTGTCCATCCTCTCATTAACTAAATTGTTAACCTGGCATCAATGTCATCAATCCAGCACTATTATTTCTCATTTTACAAGTAAAAAGATTAGAGATGGTAAGGGAGATTATTTCTCTTTGACATATAGCACTTTTTTTTCTTTCCCTAAATATAGCATAATTCTTGTGGTATATAAAGCAGAGAGATAGTCTGAAAATTTTGCCAAAATGATTTCAGCTGCCATGTCTTGACTATCCAAAGCTATGGAATTTGGTGAGAGAAAAAAAAGAAATTTCTCCAAAGCCATTTTGTTTATCAGAGGAGGAAGCTGCTGTTAGCCATAGATCCAATTGTGTAGTTTCATGAAAATTAGCAGTTTATGTGGAACTGATATTGATGGCTTTGGCATCATTGTTACTTTACTATGACTCAAGATCACTGTCAGAATCATTCTCTGCTTCTCTGGTGGTCATATGAAAGTATGAAATGCATTATAACAGACTTTATCCAATGTGTCATAGGCTGAACTCCTGGAATCCAGTTGTAGAGGGAGGAGCAATAATAGGAGCAAAGGGGTCAATACCATGTTGGGGAAAACCATCAAAATAGCTGTCCTGGGCAAGTGGGAGCTAACAGACTCCAGAATGACAGCTTGGTAAGCTGCATGAGACCAAACTATGCCCCCTGAACGTGGGTGACAGTTGGGAAGTTTGGGCAGTTTATGTGCCCACTCTCAGTTGAACCAGTATTTATCCCTAGTACATAATTGGCTTTTTGGAGCCCATTCCCTATGGAGTGATACCTTGCTCAGTCTAGATACAAGGGTGAGGTCCTTGGTCCTGACTCAAATGATGTGACAGACTTTGATGATGTCCCATGGGAGGAATCACACTCTCTGAGGAGTGAAAGGGGTAATGGGATGGGGAGATTGTGTGTGTATGGTGGGAGGGGAGAGAACAGGAGGGAGAGGGAACTGAGATTGATACATAAAATAAGATAGTTTTAAACATAGAAAAACAATATATTAACTTCTTGATAAAAAGAAATGGGTTATACAACTGTAGACGAGTGCTACTCTAGTCAAACCCTGGGACAATAACTATTCATGAATTTTTCTCTTTTTCAGTTGGCATGTGAAAGCTACTATATTTACAAGTAGGAAATTGAAAGGTAAGAATGAAATATCTCCAGTTTGACACAGTCAATTGATGAGCTAGATTTCAAACATTTGGATCTACTTCAGTAGACAAATTTTCCCTATTGCCTTTGATAGATTTCATAATGGCAATATTCTATTAGGTTAAAAACACAGCGAAAAACAAAGTACCCCTTTCTTGTATCATTCTAGTCAGTTTAGAATTTTAATTTTTCTGTAATTTGTTGAGATTAGGCTTTGCTCTGGCCTTCTAAAAATGATCCCTAGCTTGATTAAAAATCCCTTTTATGAGCATCTTTGACTCATTTTGAACACAGACCACACTGTATCTGGAGGACATTGTACTATTTGACTGGTGGCACTAATATGCTACAGACTGATGATGATATATTACTGGGGGTAGACAGGGGTCCATCCTAGGAATTAAGCAGCCTTATCTGAATGTATAAGGTACATTCAAAATATTAAAACTGTTTCAGGAAAGCGAAACCAAAAAAAATTTATCAAATACATTAGACTGAGAAAATTCTTATATTTCAGAGCCTTGGGGAGGCAGACAACTAACAATAGCATTAGCCCCCAGAAATCTGTGGTCTGACCACCCATTTTGGGCATCAGGCAGGCAGCGAGTCAATAACTGCTCCAGGTGATTTATCTGGGTTTTTGTCCCCACTATTGATGCAGCTTACTCAAATTGCAATTTGTACACATTCCTCTTTGCACATCCGAACCTGATGTCTGCCCAGTTTCCAAGGTCTGTATTCTCAAGAATTTTGCAATTCCTTCCTCTTTAAAACATTCTAGTTTCTGTAACCTACAGATAGACAGATGGATAAATAAATGATAGATAGATAGACAGATGATAGATAGTTAGATGATAGATAGATAGAAGATAAATGTTATATAGATAGATGATTGGTACATAATATATGAACAGATGGTAGATAAATATATTGTGATATGTGATCTGAGACACTATTAGTAATTAAAATTGGTATTAAAAAGTCTTTGCCTCAGCCAGATCTATCTTTGATAAATGGTGGTGGCAAGTTGTTGTCTATGCAATCTCTATACCTGTTAAATTTATTTTATTCAATAAACTATTAAAGTGTGGAATGATACAAACATGTTTCTGATATAATATACCCATTACAAAACAAAAGAACTGAATTTGCTTAGGTTGAAAAGACTATCTCTACAAAGGTTCAGTAGACATATATTTTTCCATAAACTTTTTTCCATGAAGTAACATATGTAGTATTTATGGACTCCACCTTCCTTGATTTAGACAAATGCAAATAAGTTTACTTATTTTGTTTGCTTTGGTTTATGTTATCTTTTCTCCTTTCAAATGTCACCTTGATGTTTTTGTATGTGCTAAATCCCTTCCATGAATTTCCTTGATTTAGTCTTTATTTACAATAGTACATCTAACGGTTTATCACAAACTAGGAAGGATAGAATTAACCTTGCCACACTAGAAAGATAGGATTAAACCAAACAAATATATTCTCATTCATACTGATGCCTAGAACTATGAAGTTATTTTTTGAGTAGCCCAAGCCAACATATGAGCTAACTTGTATAGCCCCCAGATCCTACGGAGGAATCCCTTTCTTTTGTTTCTTCGATTTTTGTAGGACACACTCCTAAACTGGATCATGGGCTAATGTGACATCTACTTTTCCTCTAGCTTTGCCCATAAGATCACCTTTTTTCTATGTCAAATATACTATACTTCCCTCTTAAAATAATATTTACCATTGCACTTATGATCTATTGTTAAAATAAATGGAATAAGTTCTGTTTCAAGGTCCTTAACTTATCTTAATCATAATGTCAAAGGCCATTCTGCTATGTGAAATAACATTAGGTGATCAATATTCCTATACTGACATTTCTGAGAATGCCTATTGAGCTTATCTCACATCTGTGGAATAGATGTGTACCCTGTCCATCTCTCTGTTCAATAAAACTTATATCAAAGCATATCTTGCCTCAACTTCTTAGTTCTTATTGCTGAGTAAATTGCTTAAATTGTTGAGATTCCTAGTTTTATATTTTGCCCATTCACCTCAAATTTGTTTGGCAATGGTAACCTACAAATGTAGCTAATTCCCTTCCTTCCTTCCTTCCTTCCTTCCTTCCTTCCTTCCTTTCTTTCTTTCTTTCTTTCTTTCTTTCTTTCTTTCTTTCTTTCTTTCTTTCTTTATTCCTTTCTTCTTATTTTGTAGACATACCAATTCTATGAGGTGACATGCTTTTTAAGTTAAAGATAGACTTCTATAGCTACTGATACAGAAGGGTTTTAATGAGGTTTCAGATGGCTACATTGGACAGACCACAAACATTTTCACTTTAGAAATTCTGATAAATGATACAAAGATAAAATGGTAAACTAAATTATTTCCCTAGAAGGATAAATGGCTTGTGCACATCTGTTGTGAGAACAAAATTGAATTTAATCTGATATGAAATGAATGCTTTGCTCTTTCCTGGAAGTTATTTTCATAAGCAAACTTTTAAAGCATAAAATATTACTAGAAAAGTATAAGTATCATGAATATAATTTTTCTAATTCATTTCAGAAGTCAACAAATGAATGCAATAAGCATTGAACACAAAGAACAGCATTTTACTCTTAGGAAAAAAGAAGTAAACAATATTAGAAACATACAAAAATAACTCTTACCCACAGAAACAGTTTACCTGACCTAGTGAGAGCACAGAAACCCCAGTCATAAAGCTGGGCAACCAGCTTTGGACCAAACCAAGCCCTCTGAATGTGAGTGTCAGCTAGGATGCCTGGGCAGTCTAAGGGAACTCTAACAGTGGATTCAGTGTTCATCCATAGTGTACAAATGGAGTTTGGGAGCCCATTACCTATGGAGGGATCCTATTGCAGCCCAGACACATGAAAGAGGGCCTAGGCTCTTCCCCAAATGATGTGACAGTCTTTGATGATTTCCCGTGGAAGGCCTCATTATCCTTGGGGAGTGGGTGGGGGTATGTTGTGGGTGTTGGTGGGGGGCTTGGGAGGATAAGAGGGCAAGGGATTTGTAAACTAAAATTGTTTCTAAAATAAAAAAATAATCAAAATAACTCTTAATAATATTATCAAAAATTTTACAGGATCTGAGAAAGTAAATATCTAGGAAGAAGGAAGGATTATAAAAAGAACCATGGAATGTTGCAGTTGAGACACTGGTCTGAATGCATTACTTGGTGTCAACTATGAAAATGATGTACACTTTTTTACAAAGGCCAATTGAAAATAGTGGTTGGAAGATAGCTTATTTTGAATGCTGCAATTTTTTGGGAAATAAGTTTTGGTCCTCAGTTCTCTGTGTGCTGTTAGGTTTAATATGAAATAGGTGATCAGACATGGATACACTGTAGACCTGCAGGTTGTCATTCTCACTGCTGATCCACTATCTGTGAAAAATTTTGAAGTACATGTGTTTTCATCTCCATTTAAACGTGTAATATGTCCATAGTACAACAGAAAAAAAGAACAAATGAAAACTCAAATTCCAAGAACTGTGTCTCCCACTTTGAACCTGTTAATACAATGTTGTTCAATGAATTATTATTTCATACCTACATGCTCTATTCCTTGCCCCATGACACCATCACATCACAAATAAGTAGCCCTCATGATTCAGCATAGATTAATTTTGTTTATTTTGACATCAATACATAAGAATAGAATAAAATATACAGTTTCATCTATTTTGTGTTGCTCAAAATAACTTTTCTGGTCATTCATATCATAACCATCTATTGGCTTGCATTTCATTTATTCTTACTATTATACAGTATTCTACTTATTATCTTAATAAAATTATATAGTTATATTAACACATGATGAACATTTTCAATTTTGGGCTTAACAATGGTTATCAATATTTTCATGTATTGTCTTATACATGATTGTTGATTGTACAATTAGTGATGGATGACTCTCCAACATTTCAGTGAGTGTTACTGAGACTGAAAGGAACATGATTCACAGTGCCAAGTAGCTATAAGTCTACCTTTGCACAAGTTTATATTATTAGTAAGAAAGGGCAAAAGGAAGTGGAAAGTGACAAATTTCGCTGAATGCAGAGGTTTCCTCAATTACCAGTAAATTTTTATTAGTGCTTTAAGTTAATTTTAATTTATTACTCTTAAATCTCCTCTTATACCATAAGTTATACAAAATAAAAAACTTGATTATATGATCAATATAAAAATTAGACTTCCCCTGGGCATTGGTGGCTCATGCCTTTAATCGCAGCACTCGAGAGTCAGAGGCAAGTGGATCTCTGTGAGTTCAAGGACAGCCTGGGCTTCAAAGAGAGTTCCAGGACACTCTCCAAACCTACAGAGAAACCCTGTCTTGAAACCCACCTACCCCCCAAAAAAATTAAACTTCCATTGACTCATTCAATATGTATTACTGACCTCCTCAACAGAGGTTTAACAAAAGGCAAAGTACTCAGCAATCATAATTTTCCATTCTAGTTAAAGCATTAGTGGTCAAAACTAAATTAATAGGTAACAGGATAAAAATAAAAATTCAAAGAGTAACTTTCTCAAATTACCAAAACAAAATTCAGAGAAGAATTTTCAAGTTGTTCGTCAACACTTGTGAGGACAACTTCTCAGCCTTCCCTGTCATCCAACAGAACAACATCACACCTGCACTCATGTAGTAAATAATAATGATAGCCTAATGTGTGCATTATAAATCAACACACACACACACACACACACACACACACACACACACACACACACACACACACACACATAGTATATAGATACTTTTAGACATTGCCAAATTTTAGAGAATGATTTTTTTTTTTTTTTTAGTTTTAATGTTCCCCTAAGCTTACTTGTGGTGATTGTAATGTGCATACATCAATTGAGAATGGGCATTCCATGATCAATCGTTCCCCACATTTTGAGCAGTTGTGCATTTCATGATGGTTTCTGCTACAAAATAGGCTTCTTTGATTAGAGGTGACAGTTACACTTTTATGTAGATGTAGAGATGATTGTTTAGAATGTAGTTGGACATTATACCAGTTTAGAAAACTGGTAATTGTTAACCTTATCTTTAATTTGATGGCTGTTGGTATTCCCACAATATAACTGACACTATTGCATCTTTTGGACTATCTTGCTGGGCTGAATACTGCCTTCACTCCTGAGATTTAGATATGGGAAGGATCAATGATCCTTTTTTCCTTGAAACATGCAAGACCCTTTAGAATATGATGAGAGCCAGTTCTCAAAGAAGAAGCTGACTCAGCAAAATTTACCTCTGACAGTTGACTTCTATATTTCCTCAAATCATTACAATTATGAATTGTCGAGGAGAAAAGACAAACATATCTCTAAAACTCCTAGAGAAAAACAATGCTGATAATACTCCATAACTTTTCTCTTGCTGAGATATTTCCAAGTGAGCCCCTGTAAAATTTTAAACTCTAAATGTCTTTATAATGGCAACTCAACTCACTGGCAAAACCTTCGTCTTGGAGCTCAGTCCCCAGGAAAATGACTCATCGCTGACAATGACTCATCGCTAAGTTTTTAAAGACAATAGCATTTCGTTAAGATTCATGTCTAGATTTAGTTGCCCCTGATAGACTGTGTCATTCTTTGCTGAGTGCTTGGATATGTAATTCTCTTTATGTCACATTCTCCTACTGCTTTCTTTGGTCAGTGTGTATCCATTGAAAAATACCCAAACTTTTATTTTCAAAGAATGTACACTGACTTTTCCAATAGTTCTTCATGGGATTGATTGCTAAACATAGCAGAAAGAGGAGAGAAGTGAAAGAGTAATGTATTCTCTAGTGGTTGACATAGATCTTGGCCAATACAGTAAATTCCTTAAAAATACTCTCTGCAATTCTTTTACACATGAAAATTTCCTATGCTATTTATTTAAGAAATAATTTTTTTTACAAAGAAACACAACGTCTCCTGTAGGTTTCACTCTAAGTAGCTAATTTTTGTGGATAGCCTTTCAACATTATCTATTACAGAATATTGCATGGTTATGATGTCATTTTGACTGTAGCAGAGCCAAATAGATGACATATTTTTGTTTTTTGAGTTAATTCCTTCAACTTGGTGCTGTCAGTTTCATCTATGTTATTACAAATGGTAGGGTTTTATTCATTTTGTTTCTACCAATGTATTACTGGGTGTATGTACTATCTTTTTTATATGCTTCTCAGCTGATAGTCACTTTGGCTGCTACCATTTCTTGACTATTATGAGTTGAATTTCAATGCATATATAAATGACATAATGATCATTTGCTAAATGACATAATGATCATTTGCTACTGTCAGGGACATTTCAGAAAGTTATGACAGTTATAGTTTTAATTGTGGGAGAGGACCACCACATTGCTTACAATAATGATCACACAAATTTACACTTGAATCAAGAGTGTGTCAGATTCTTCATTCTCCATATTCTAGCACTCATTTTTCTTTAAATTTTATTACTCTTTTATATTACAGTCATTCTTTTTAAATTATTATTTTTATGGAGCTTCCTATGTTATATTGTGTTGCTATACATTTTTTCCATATTCCTATGGTTAATTTGTACAATTAATTTTCTTTTTGATGTTGCATATTTGTAGTTTTCAATGTGTAGTGGATAACAACCTCTTGTCATATTTATGATTTGCACACCTTTTATTTGATTAGTGCCTTTGATGTTAGATATATGAACTGGGCAAATGCTTTTAAGGTCAGCACAAGCCCAGGCATATGAGTGTAGTTTGTTTCCCATGACCTTGGTATTAGGTTAAAAATAATTCTAGTGAAAAAGTAAATAAATCTTTAAAAAGGGGGGCTGGAGAGATGGCTCAGGGGTTAAGAGCATTGACTGTTCTTCCAGAGGTTCTGCGTTTAATTCCCAGCAATGACATGGTGGCTCACAACCATCTGTAATGTGATCTGGTGCCCTCTTGTGACAGGCACCGTATACATGAAAAATAAATAAATTTTTTTAAAAAATTCTAGTATTTCCCCAGAGGTTACATATAGAACAGGGACTACGGGGGAAAAGATAAATTTCATTAGGAAAAGGAAATAGAATAGATAGCTACAGTTAGATGGGGATGGCTGAAACTGGAGGATCAAGTGGGGAGGGGCAGAAGGAGGGAAAATGGGGATGAGGAAGGGAATATATGGAGATATAGCTACAATTAGAGGGATAGGAATCTTTCATCGGGAGATATCAGGTAAGAAATAGTCTATTTTCAATTAAAAAATAATTTCATATTTTCAACAGACTTGACATACTTCCTCCATGTTTCATTCTCTGTATCACTCTCATCACTGCTTCTCTGGCCACTTTTGTAAATGTAGAATTCCAAATATTAATTATTACAGGTGACTTACATTTTCATGTCTTTATATGTCATTCTGCATCGTATGTACATCTATTTTTCACGTGATCAATATAACTGACAACATGAACATACATGCATCCAGATGAATACATAGTTTTACTCTGATAGCAAGAGGTTCTTCTACCTACTGTTATACGTCACTTCTAAGTACTACATTGTTTGTGGTGCATCATTGGCAATTGTTTTTATAAATTTTCATTTCCTAATCATTATTTTACTGTTATTTTATTTTATTTTGTCATTATACAAAAAATTATTTTATAATTACCACCATCTTCTCTCATCATGAAGAGTTCTCAGCTGCATTCCCATAATTTCCTAGTATGAAACTATTACTTCCATTACACTGAATATTTTTTCTTTATTCTTTTTAGTATGAATTATATTACAGTACTATTTAGGCCTTATTAAATAGATTGTTCCTTGTGCTATGTATTTCATATCGTCAATTTCAAATTTGCATTCATAGCTTACATTACTAATATCACAAGTTATTATCTCCAGATACCTATGTAGTACAGAATTTCCTTTTACATGCACAACACTATGCTCCATTATTTCCAGGTGATTTCAGATAGTTATCACCAAATAACACAAACTGAACATCAGTATTAATGACTTTAAAGTTCAGCAATGACACTGTTATCAAACTAAGACATCTGAATACAAATGTTCCCTACTTCTCCTTCATCATTCATATTCAGTAGATAACCAAGACCTGCCATTTAGGTGTAATTTGATCTACTAAAAGTGTTCTTTCAGATTTTATACCCAATTATGTCTTGATTATAATATTTACATGAAATTTTATCTTCTGAAAACATACTTTTGTGGATTATTAATTAGTATAAAATTGGTATGCAAAGACAATGGCACAAGAAGAATGGAATCTCAGGAAAATTAATGGAATTGGGAAATATTTTAATAAGTGAAATAACTCATGCTCAAAGTAAAACCACCACATATTTCTACCATACATGAATCCTAGATTTTAATTTTACTTTCACAAAATGAGCAGTTATATGTGACTCAGAGTCTATATATAGTTTAAGAATGAAAAGTGGCACAAGCCAGGGAGGGGTATAAAATATACTTTAAATGGGATTGGAGTATAATACAGCATTGGAGATAGAAAAAAATTGAAGGAGGTATACTAGAAATGGTAAAGTTTAAGTAGGGAGTTTAGAAAATGTTGGGCAGGGAGGGGCTTGTGTTAAGGTCAAGCAAAGCTGAAGATGCCTCAAAGGACTGTGAAAAATGGTACTCTAGTATAAATAAAATCAGAGGGAAAATGAGTTTAAAGTGACAGATACAACTGCTCCCAGAGTCTATAAGTGGTATAATGAATACTTCCAGTAACATGTGTTGTGTATCCCTAATGCCTCCTTGACAGTAGATGTTACAGATTGCAGAACCAAATTAGATGAACTGACTTTATTAGTGAAGATACTAAATATTTTGATCATCAGACATAAATGAAAAAAAAAAGCTGGCATTGAGTTAGAATCTTATCCCTGCTACCTACTCTGCACAATGTCTGAAGGTACTATGATGATTCTTGAGCAGATTTGCTGACAGAAAACTGTGGATACAGTGGATAAATCACTAAAAAAGCAAGACATGCATACAGTTGTCAAAAGCCAAGTGCATTAATGGAGTAAAAAGCCATGGTTTCACAGGAGCAGGGAATCCTTATCAGAAAACTCAAAATATAGTCAAAAGTGCATGGCTTCTTTTTCAATAGGTATCAGAGGCATATGGGTAGCTATGGAAAGAAAGGGAAAGGAAAGATGTGATTATATTATAATCTCAAAGCAAAACAGAGTAGCAAAGACCCTCTATGGCTGGGAAAGTCATACACATATATTATTGCTAATCTAAACTTTAAATTGAAGCTACTTTGGAAGTAGTTGACATTGGCTACAGAGGTTTACTTTAGGTCAGTGATAAGAATAAATCACAGTTGAGGTCTCTTCCATAATACTACAACTTTATTATCACCGTCTCCCAACAAAGTCACAGACCATCTCAGAATCACAGAAAGAGTTTGTAAAGAATGTAAGAATTTCAATAAGATAGAGGGTAATGATGTGAAATAATGACTTTATAACATGCCATTGTTACTTTACTCTTGAAATTTCACAAGATAAGATTGTCCACATAAGGACTATACAACACTGTACCCAACAGTCTCTTATCATGGAGGGCAAAGAAACTAATGAGGCCTTGTCCTTCTGTCTGGAATTATATGTCATTAACTTTTGTTAATAAGGGAAGAGACATTCTCTTTAGAAGTAGAGCCACTAGTAAGTCAACCATATTCTTACAAACAGTTCTTCACCCAATTCTAATTAAACTTACTGGGCTAGTAAGTTTATGGATATATAAACAGGATAGATGGTGAAGAATTCAGAAAAAGTGGCAGGGGCATAGAAAGCATTATTGGGCAGAGTGAATACCATAAAAATGTGTTAGGTACTGTGTGAAAATATAATGAAACACATTAAGGATGGATGAAAATACATTAATACAAAGTAAAGGCCAAAAAGTAATTACAACTCTAGCAAACACACTAAAATTATAAATGTTGTAAATTGGAAAAATATTAACACATTGAAAGCAAATCATAGTGTAAAATTATTATTTAATGAAAATAAAGTCTGTTATGGTTTGTTGATACCTATCAATCATTACAGTATAATTTCAAATGACTTAATATTGAATCTGCTGATAGACATATTTGAAATAATATAGGACAGAAATGTACATGAGAAGAAATGAAGACAATTTGTGTTCCTTTGTTATTATTGTAAAGGTCATTAAAGTAGAATTTTCTTAGAAATACTGAACCCTTTGTTTTGTTTGTCATACTAGAATTCTATGATGTCTTGCATTCAAAGATACTGGTTCTTCAGTTTTTGTCATGACAAAAAAATAATTGCTGCTATTTTTACCTTTAAGTAAAGCATGCTTGCTAGATTGCCATGCTAACTGTCTCCTCAACGGGAATGAAAGCCAAACATATCTCTACAACTTACCTTTAGAGATTAGTCATTTATATTATAGGGTCATTTACAGTTAAACAATCCACTGTACTAATGATCAGGAATGTTGAAGTGTCTCATCACTATTTATAATATATAATTCTTACCATTTTTACATTTAGAATCCTAAATTGTGAAGAATATTAAAAGAGTCATATGCAAACCTGCATGGTTATTGTAAAAGTTTCCAGATATATATTATATATAATGTATATACTAAATATAGTTACCCAATAATGGGAAGACAATGCCCCAGTAGGTATCTTAGGCTAATAATTTAAAAACAGTGTCAGGGCATTCCGCCGACTGACCCAGGAACTAAGTGAGTGAGTCTCTGCCCTTTCCCGACTCCCGTCAAAAATATCATTCACCCTGACCACCCCCACACCCCACACCCCCACCTGTGCCTGCGGGCTTGGGGTAGACACGCCCAGGCAGGGAGGAGCTCCCTGCGCCCAAAATCTGCTAGCACCCCACTCTTCCATTCCGCCAACAGACCCAGGAACTAGTGAGGAGACTACAGGAGAGTCGACACCATCCAGGTTGTGGACATTGAATTCCTGGCCCCAACACACAACTGGGTCACAAGAAGAGATAGAGAGACCCCACCTGCACACACTAAAAGAAGATATGGGGAGAAGACAGAATAAGATTTCACTCAACAACAGAAAGACCAATATGACACCACCAGAATCTAGGGACTCCACTCCAGCAAGATCTGAAAAGCCCAACACAGAGCATGAAGATGAGATGGATCTCAAAAATTATCTTAGCAAGATGATAGAGACCTTTAAAGAGGAAACAAGAAAATCCCTTAAAGAAATAGAAGAAAAAGCAAACAAAAAATTAAACGAATTGGAGGAAAGGGCAAACCAAAAAATTCAAGAGAAAAATAAATCTCTTAAAGAATCTAAAGAAACCCAAGAAAAAACACCCAAACAAGTGAAGGAAGCTCTTGAAACAGTGCAAAGCATGAAGCTGAAATAGACACAATAAAGAAAACACAGAATGAGACCATGCTGGAAATGGAAAGGCTGGATAAACGATCAGGAACGAAAGATGTAAGTATAACCAATAGAATTCAAGAGATGGAAGACAGAATCTCAGCTACTGAAGACTCGCTAGAGGATATACGTTCATCAACCAAAGAAAACCTCAAGTCCAACAAATCCCTAACACAAAATATCAAGGAAATATGGGACACCATAAAAAGGTTAAACCGAAGAATCATAGGTGTAGAAGAAGGTGAAGAAACACTGCTCAAAGGTACAGAAAACATAGTCAACAAAATCATAGAAGTAAACTTCCCCAACCTACAGAAGGATATGCCTATGAAAGTACAAGAAGCTTACAGGACACCAAACAGACTGGACCACAAAAAGAAGTCCCCCCGACACATAATAATCAAAACACAAAATCCACAGAATAAAGAGAAAATATTAAGAGCAGCAAAGGAAAAAGGCCAAGTAACATGTAAAGGCAAACCAATCAGAATCACACCCGACTTCTCAATGGAAACTGAAAGCCAGAAGGTCTTGGATAGATACCCTACAAGCACTAAGGGAGCATGGATGTCAACCCAGACTACTGTACCCAGCAAAACTTTCAATCACTATAGATGGAGAAAACAAGATATTCCACGACAAAAAAACCGATTTAAACAATACATATCCACAAATCCAGCACTACAGAAGGCTCGGGAAGGAAAACTCCAACCCAACGAACATAACTACACTCACAAAAACACTGGCAATAGAAAATCTAATTTTACCAAAAACAAAAAGAAACAGGAGGGCAAAACCCACACGCAATGACACCACCAACAATAAATCCAAAACAAAGAAGAACCAATGAATAATGGACATTAATATCTCCCATGCTCTTGGATAGGTAGAATTAACATAGTAAAAAATGGCAATCCTGCCAAAAGCAGTCTACAGATTCAATGCAATCCCCATTAAAATCCCAACACAGTTTTTCACAAACATTGAAAGAACAATACTCAACTTTATATGGAAAAATAAAAAGCCCAGGATAGCCAAAACAACTCTTTACAATAAAGGATCTTCTGGAGTCACCATCCCTGACTTCAAGCTCTACTATAGAGCCATAGTTCTGAAAACAGCTTGGAATTGGCACAAAAATAGACAGACCAATGGAATTGATTTGAAAACCTGATATTGACCCACGTACCTATGAGTACCTTATGTTTGACAAATGTGCTAAATCTATCCAATGGAAAAAAGATAGCATCTTCAACAAATGGTGCTGGTACAATTGGATTCAGACATGCAGCAGATTGCAGAGAGATCCATACCTGTCACCATGCACAAAACTTAAATGCAAATGGATCAAAGATCTCAGCATAAATCCAGCCACACTGAATCTTCTAGAAGAGAAAGTGGGAATTACCCTTGAACAAATTGGCACAGGAGACCACTTCCTGAACATTACACCAGTAGCACAGACACTGAGGTCTGCAATTAATAAATGGGACCTCCTGAAACTGAGAAGCTTCTGCAAGGCAAAGGAAACAGTCAGTAGGACAAAACGACCACCCACAGAATAGGAAAAGATCTTCACCGATCCCACATCTGACAGAGGACTGATTTCCAAAATATATAAGGATCTCAAGAAGCTAGCCACCAAAATACCAAACAATGAAATTAAAAAATGGGATGCAGAACTAAATAGAGAATTCTCAACATAGGAATCTGAAATGGCTGAAAGACACTTAAGAAAGTGCTCAAAATCATTGGCCATCAGAAAAATGCAACTCAAAACAACTCTGAGATACCACCTCACGCCTGTCAGAATGTCTAAAATAAAAAAATAGCAATGACAATCTGTGCTGGAGAGGATGTGGAGAAAAAGGAACACTCATCCATTGCTGGTGGGAGTGCGAACTTGTAAGACCACTGTGGAAATCAGTATGGCAGTTGCTCAGAAAGATGGGAATCAGTCTACCTCAAGATCCAGCCATTCCTCTCTTGGGTATATACCCAAATAGTACATGTTCATACAACAAGGACATATGTTCAACCATGTTCCTAGCAGCATTGTTTGTAATAGCCAGAACCTGGAAGCAACCTAGATGCCCCTCAACTGAAGAATGGATTGAGAAAATGTGGTTCATTTATACAATGGAGTACTACTCAGCAGAAAAAAGCAATGGAATCTTGAAATTCACAGGCAAATGGATGGAACTAGAGGAAACCATCCTGAGTGATGTAACCCAGTCACAAAAAAGACAAACATAGTATGTATTCACTGATATATGAATTTTAGACATAGAGCAAAGGATTACCAGCCTATAATCCTCTTCACCAAAGAAACTAGGAAACATGAAGGACTCTAAGGGATAAATGGTCCTCAGGAATTGAAGTGGCATGAACTCCTGAACTAATTGGGGCATGAAGGTAGGGGGGTGGAGCTGCTACAAAAAGAGCAAGAGAAGAGGAGTAGAGGAGAGGAAATGGAGGGGCAGAAATATTGAGTTGGGGGAAGAATAGAGGAACGAGAGCAGGATGAGTGATACCATATCAGAGGGAGCCACTCTAGGTCTGAAAAGAGATCTGGAACCAGGGAGATCTCCAGAGACCTACAAGGATGACACGATCTGACAATCCAGGCAATGGTGCAGAGGATAACCTAAAAGCCCTTCCCCTAAAATGAGATTGATGACTTCTCTTTATGCCATCCTAGAGCCCTCACCCAGTGGCTGATGGAAGCAGAGACAGACATCCACAGGTATACACTGAGCTGGAATCGGGAGTTTAGTTGAAGAGAGGCAAGAATGAAGATTGAAGTGGTCTGTACCAGGTAAGATAAACCCACAGGAACAGTTGGCCTGAACAAGGGAGAGAACATAGATCCCAGATGCTGTCGGCCAGGCCAGTAGAAGACTGATCCAGATCCCTGAACATGGATGTCAATAAGAAGGCCTCTGCACTCCAGGGAGCCTCTGATGGTGGATTAGTATTTTCCCTGGTGCAAGAAGGGACTTTGAGAGTCCATCCCACGTGAAGGGTTACACTCTGGCCCTGGACACATGGGGAAGGATCCAGGACCAGCACAGGAAGATTTGTTGGACTTTGCAGAGCCCCCGTTGAGGGCCCTACCCTGCCTGGGGAGTTGTGGGTGGATGGGGTGGGGCGTGGGCTGGGGTTGGGGAGGAGGGTTGGGTTGGGGGAGGAAGAGGGAGAAGGGACTTGAAACAAGCTTGTTCCCTAACTAGAACTAATAAATAATTAAAAAAAATAACAGTGTCAGGGATGGGTTACCTTTTTTGTGGTGGCTGGCCAACATGGACCAATAGATTCCCAAAACTTACAAGATGTTCCTAGTGCTTTGGATGCTCTTCAGAACTTGATAAGATGGTATGAATGAAGATATCATGTATTTAAGTCACAAAGCATGTAGATACCAAGCTGGTACTTTCCTAGGGGCTTCATCCCTAATGGAAATTATTTATAATACTGAAAGATGCTATTAATACTACCAAAATATGAATATCCAACTGTCAAACCTGAAAGGTACAATAACTTGATTGACCAGATATGGTCATTAATGTAACAGTGACTTGAATGTCATGGAACTATCCAACTACTATGTCGTTGAATCTAAAACCCTCTTGATATGGTCATACTCATACATTTTTGAACCCCTAAACTTGGCTAGACATGATATAGACTCTAGGGGAGAACCTATTTCTATTATTCTGGTAAAAGGGCATGGTATTAAACTGATTTCTAAAGACTTATTATATTATCCATAGATTAATGCATACCTTAGCTTTAATCCAGGAAGCTTTTATTTGTAGGACATGGTGATTAACCTAGGAATCCACAACTAGCAAATGTACACAGACTGTGATATATCCAGCCCTGAGTAAGATATTTACTTCACATACCCTCATTCCAAGGTACAAGGTTATGTAAGAAGAGGCAACAGAAAGACTGTAAAAGATAAAGGATACTGATGAACACAAGATAATAGTGCCCTCCAGACAAAACAGAACAGCGATGTGAACTAACTGCAATCATGACATCATGGGCAAGACAGAAGAAATAGCATCATATAATATGGAAGTATATATTAAATTCCACCCCGTAGCTCAGGAAATACTGGTAAGTAATAACTTCAGGGACAAGGAGAGTAATTTTTATGAATATTGCCACTGAGAAGTCAACCATACTCCCGCAGAAGGCTATACATCCAAGAAAATATGGATAGAACAAATTTGACTTGATGGTTAAACAACGAAAATAAAGAACACAAAGTTGGGTGTTTATATAGGAATATTTTGTAGTAGACTAGAGTGGGGTAAATATGATAAAAACAAGTTGTCCCAAGTTCTCAGAACATTAATAATAATTATTAATAATGAACAGATTAACTGTACAGTTTTCTTACCTATTCAGTCATTTGTACTCAATCAGTTTTATAGTCATCAAACTATTTTCCTTATTCAAGTTTCTTTACTATTATCATCCTTAGTAAAATTATTACACTATGTTGGGGAATTTAGAAACTTTTAGACTCACTGTTTATAAAACTATGTTCAGACTATGAGAAATCAGAAAACAATGGGACTGGAGAAATGGCTAAGCAATTAAGAGTACTTGCTGCTATTTTATATATGGCAGCTCACTAAAGCCTGTAACTGTAGCTCCAGGAGATATGATACTCTCTTCTGGACTCAACAGGTAACTGAATATGCATGTATTCAGATACACACACACACACACACACACACACACAGACACACACACACACACACACACACACACACACACACACACACACACACACACACTAAAAAAATTAAGGCTACATGTTAAAAAATAAGAACCTGCAAACATACACCTAACACAACACAAGACTCATTCCACTGGCAATAATAAGATTGAAAGACTTAAACACTGAATATTTTATTCCAATAATTCATAATAAATATTTCATTAAAGTTAACTATGAAAAAGCAACACAATTGAAAGAGTGTATGCGGATCTAAAATCATTAAGGAATTGAAATGAATGTTCAAACATGATTGAATAAGGACAAAACTAGCTACTATTATATGAGCCAATAAAAATAAATAAAAAATTGACTTTTGTAATTACCCTCTCTGTAATATAAAAAGTACTAGCACCTTTATGGATAAAAAATCTAATCAGTAAATTGTAATTTTTTCTTTTTTTACTTTATGCTTTGTCATTACTAAATGACAAAGAATATTTAAAACCAAACACATCCTACAACATAATCTTTATGTTAAGTTGTTGCCATTTGAGTTCAAAAAGACATACTGCAATCTTCTGTCTTTATATCCACACATCATATTCTTTATTCCTTAAAGCACACAATAAAGTCATGTAAAAATTATCTGAGATCCTTTAGAAAATAAAAATCGTAAAACTTCTGTGTCAAAATCATTGAGACAAAATTTATCATAAGCTTGCACCTTTGCAGAAATACAGAAACTCAGTCATAACCTGCAGTTCTATAAATGCTTACATAAAAAACATATTTGGAAATTATTTTTTAAGATAGTGTTTTGATAAGCATGACTTTAGTAGGCATGACAAGATTGTATATTGGTTGAGAGTTTGTACTGTTTCTCCTAGAGCATCCATTTTTGTCAGCACCCAGGCATGAGACTCAATTCAGGATATGCATTAATCTTGCTCCAAGAAATCTGATGCCCCGTCATGGTTTCTGTAGACAGTTCTACTCACCTACACACACAGATACACATAGACACACAGATAAATACACATTTAAATTATGGGAGGAGAAACTGTGGCTGTGATATAAAATAATTAAGTAAATTAATTAAAACTTTCTTTAAAAGAACAGCTTTCTTTCCACAATACGATCCTCTTATGATGTTCTCTCTGTGTTGAGTGTTTTAAAGTGCCTTTAGAACACCCAGTTTTAAACTGTAAACCGAGAGAGATGTAAATCATGGTGTAGGCCTTTAATTGCCTAAAGATCACAGTTATAGATCAATGGATGGAGGAAGTTGAAAGAAATTTTCAGTTCTTAAAAGAGGCAACATCAGGAATATTGTTTTTCTGTTACTATAGATAACAGCTGATTTTCATCTTAACTCCCCTTTATTATTCCCTCAATACTACAGTTTATACAGAACTAGAAGTTCTTAAAACAATGTAAATCATCACATAGTTGTCAGAAAATTCAATACTCTACTCTCCCTCAATTTTATATTAGGTTTTCTTAAGAAAAGCATGTCAATACTCTTGACTGACATATGATTAGTCCCCAAAACAGCTTTATAGATTAGCAGTTATTCTTGCATATAAGTATTCTAAATGTGAGTTGGGATAACTTTATGAACATTGTCTCATACATGTCAATGAATTTTTCATTTCCTCTGTCTTCTTAATTGCTTGTATATTACCCTGTCAATCTCATTATGTGACATGGTACTAAAGAATTTTGTCCTGCTATTCACTAATTGTTCTTTCTTTTGGTGTTCATGATTTTTTCAACTTCACTTAGTATATTTCCAAAAGAGTATATTGAGGTAAAGAATACATCTACCATAGTCTTAGGCATTGCCAGTACTCTGCTCCATAAATGTTTTTTTTAGATCCACTTATTCCTTTTCCCTTTCAAAACATGATTTTCAAGTGTCTGTATTGTTTACATGAGCACAGTTAGAAAAAGAAAAAAATAAATAAAAAGAAAATGAAGTATTATGGACAATACAGATTTTGTATCTAAAACTTTTAGAGAAGCTTGAATAAGAGTACTGAATTCTAAAGGCATAAAGAATTCTGTCTTTATTTGTTTTCCTTTGAATCAAATGTTAATATAGTGCATTTCTCCAGAGTAAAAACTGTGAAACTAAACACTCAGAGTGTGTCTGTGGGAAGTAGTAAGAACAGATAAGCCTTGCATACAAAGTGAAAAAAGTATGTACTTTATTCTTTCAGTCATGTTTTCTCCTTTCTCATTACTCTTTTCACCCTGAGTTCTGATATTCTTTCAAATGAGCTTGCTTGCATGTCAAGTCAAAAATCATGTACACTTTATTAGACAGGAATTTAAAATTTACTTTAAGAGACTTTTTTATTCAACAATTGCTTTTGAATCTTGAACAAATATATTTATTATTTGTTTTTATTTCTTTTTTGAGACAGTGTCTCTCTCTACCTATCCCTGTCTCTCCTGAAAACCATTATGTAGAGCAGGCAGGCCATGATCTCACATAAATTTGCCTGTATCTGACATAAAAATACTAGGATTTACTTAAAACCGTAGTATCTCTAAGTACCATCTATTACTGTTATTTTAACTAATTTATAGCTGAGATTCAGGGAATTTTCAGCAGTGTACTAAAAATAAGCCCATAATGCAAAAATATATTTTGGGTATAGAATATAGAAAGATCAGAGATAAATTTTTGAAATGTTCTTAGTTCCCTATCTGTCAAGTCAATTAATATGCTCTTTATATGTGAGTGGTTCATATGGAAGTAAAGTGATTTCTAGAAGCTCTGTATTATCCATTTTAAACCAGAGAAGGACCTTTCTATGTTGATTGCTGCAGGTTAAATATATGCAAATATATTCTGATGGATTCTAGAAACCAGATCCTACAGCATATTAACAGGAATATTTGTCCATGGTCAAATAAGAGTCATCATGAGAACACAAACATAGTCTAATCTGTTAAATAAATGGAAATATCAATACCATTTCAACACATCAAAGGACAAATATATACATTTACTTCAATGAATTGAAGGAAGATAAACTTTTCCAAAATTAACATTTTTCATGTTTTAAAAAAACTCTGCAAACAAAATAGATAAAGGAGAATGTATTTTACAGCAGAAGGCATGTATGGCACTCCAGACATTACCATACTAACTGGTATCAATTTGAAAATCCCCCTCTAATATTAAAGGTAAGACAAGGAGGCTTATTCTTGAAACCTCTATTCAGTATCATACAGTGACCAACCATAGCATCTAAACTAGAGAAGAAAACACATACATACATTCAAAAATATGTAAACAATAAATAAATACATAAAAGCATAAAGCATAAAGTGTCAGAAAAAAATGAGATCTTACAAACTACAGTTAAAATATATTTTACAGTTTATGAATGTGTGGTGATATATTATTTGTAATTTAATAAAGCTTTTCTGAGAGTTCAGAATGCAAAGCTAGACACAAGTCATAGAGATCAGAAGAAGTGGTACACACCTTTGATCCCAGGACTCAGAAGGATGGATCTCTTTTAGTTCAAGGCCACAATGAGCTACACAAAATTGACCCAGTCTAAAAGAGAAATAGCTTATACAAAGGTGATCAAAACACGAAGGATCCACCACCTTTAATCCTACCACTAGGGAGCTATAAAAGGAAGAAGAAAAATGTCTCATGTGCAAATTGTCTCCAGACAGGGAGATTTATTGTCTCTGAGGATTAATGGAGACAGCATTGCACTCTGAGCATTCATAGAGCCAGGATCACCCTTTCAGTCTGAGGTAGAGATAAAAGCCAGTGGTTAACTGTTTTGTTATCTGGCCATCAGGTTGAACCTCAATACCTATCTCTGGGTTATTTTTCATGTTCCATGAAAGCATTGTGTGCTTCTTTAAAAAAAATTATAAATGTTGGCTCAGAAAAATTGCTTAGTCATTAGGTGGACTTACTGTTCTTGCAGAGAATTGAATTTTGGCTCCCAAGAGGGACACTAGGCAGCTAACAATAACCTATTGTATCTATAAGCCTTACTCCATCTGCCTGAGCCCTGCCACCACATACTTATCTTTTATAATAACTGAAGAAAGCTATAACCATAACTGTATGTCTTCAACTCCATCAAAGACCACAGAAAGATAATATATAAACTCTAGAATTGACAGAGACATCTCACTACCTGGAGATTCAACCAAAGTTCCTCTGTAACATCGGGGCATCCATCTTCAGCCCATAGGCCACAGTGTGTCTGGCACACTCCTCCATTTCAGCAGGAACCCTTCAGGATTGTACATCTTTTGTGGTAAGTTCAGCAGTCACTTTCTTGTGGGTCCTGAATGTCCAGTTTATACAGCAACAAACAGTCCAGAAAAGAACAGTTTCTTCCCCAAATGGCTAATCTTGACATGTTGAAGGCAAACTCCATAACAAGTTTCTTCAATGCCCATCTTCCTTTCTGAAGTAATTAGTGTGGCAGGAGCACTGGTGTCTTACTGTCAAGAAAAACCCTAAACCATTTAAATGCCATATATTCCATAGTTTTTTAAAAAGGTTTGAAGAACATCTATCCATCTCAAATACATCTCTGTATATCTAGAAAACCTAAATAACCTAACTGTAAGTTGGACTATTTTACCTGACTATATACAATCTGTATTTAATTATGCATTACATTTTAAAAGATCTGTATAAACACAATACCTATACAAGAGGAAACATTTATGTATAACAAAATTACCTTAAATTTGTATCAATAAATAAAAATCCATACCAATGTAAAATATTCATTCCTATATCCTATTCCCCCTTTTTCCTTTAAAAAAAAGATTGACTGTGATCATTACAATTATAACCAACCCCATTTAAATGAAAACAAACATTTATAAACAATATTTGGGAATTTGGGCGTCATTCATTCCAAACTGCTTCCTGCTGGTTGGGAGCAATATCCATACCATGGGGATCATGATAAAACAAGTAAATCCTAGCTGTAGTGGTCTATGACTTCATCATCTCAGCTGTTTTGGATGTAGGATCACTTGGGTCACGGCTTCAGGCGGTCTTGCTTGGTCAAACCATATTAGTCTGGATGGAATCCACAGCTTTTCATTTTCTGTGAAAACACAAGCAAGAAATCTTTCCCAAGTAGCCTGTCCTTAGTTTTAAATTTAGAAGTCAAAGCATTTTTAAAATGTGTAAGTTGGATTAATTTAGCAGCACCTATAACAAAATGTGTTGTAGCAGCTATAGCTTTCCTTGGCAATCAAACAATTTAAAGACAACAATATAGCATAGAGTATCCAGACTTTATGAATATTTTCCATCTTTAAGTGGCTTTTTTATTATTCTATTTCTTTTTTCCTTTTGTCCTTTTTTTCCAAAGACAGGGTTTCTTTGTGGAAATCTGCCTGCCTCTGCTTCTGGAGTGCTGGGATTAAAGGCATGTGCCACCACACCCAGCTACTCTATATCCTCCTGTTTCTTTTTCTCTCACAAGCCTAAATATAGTTTTAAACACACTGTAAACCTTTAGAGGTTTTTCTTCACCTGAATCTGTCTTTATTGTAAATCTTTACCTTTTTCTGGCCACTCAGTCTATTATCTGCTAAACAACACTGTTAAAATCAAAGTGGTGGCTTTTTTAGCAGAGGTCTGTCCAAGAAGGGGGGGTAAGTTTATCACCAGCACTGAGAGATGTGCTCACTACCTTGGCCTATGCTACCATTAATCAACAGGCTGCAGGCTTGGAGATGTGGTTACTACCACTGCCAGCTGTGTGGGGCACAAACCCACTAACCTGAGATTGAGACTCTCATGCTCTACTGATTGAGCTATCTGGGCCTCTTAAAAGGAGCCCTGCGGTTTTTTTTCTTCTTTTGCTGAGTCAAGAAACCTCTCTTAAAGGAACTGCTGGAGTCCCTGCTGGTCTCTAGCAAAACAGAGACCACCAGAGAAAATGCTGCTACCAAGAAGTTGTGCTTGTCTCTGTTCTTTTGCTGATAAAATCCCTTTTTAAGCTTTTGTGAAGTTTACAAGGAAGTTGGTAACATTACTGCCAGCTGCATGTGTTCTGACGCTGTGTGACTAGTAGCAGGAAGGCACCTGGTGGCTCATGGCTTGTAGCAACTGGTTGGAGGTGGTTGGAGGTCAGAATCCTAACCCCTAGAACTCTTGAGGGCTGCAGGCTGTCTCGGGAGTGCTGAGGCAACCCCCAAGAATGCAAGATGGCACAAGTGTATGGAATCTGCTCCAATGCTACACAGCGGCTTGACAGCATGGCCTGTGATGGCAGGTTCACTGCTTCCTCTGGGAACCTCGGGGTGTGGGCTAATCCCACTTCTGACACCATTGTGATCTGATATCCTCTTCTGGCCCCTGTGAGAATCTCACATACAAACACATAAATAGAAATGTAAACAAAAAAATCTTAATAAATGAAAAATGTTATATAAAGTTCCTCATATATCAATTAGCACCTTAAGAAGTACATAAAGATTATGTCCTTCAAAGCTTCTAGCTTATGTGAAAAATATGGGTAATTTCAACTGTATGTTAAAATTTAATAAAATAATGAAGTAAAAAATGCCATAAGGATTATGTTTTATAACACAATTAATTCCTCATATGCATGAAAATAAAAATGGTCAATATGTATTGCATTTCTTTATACAAATTGTTTAATAAATAAACAAATAAAATAAAATAGAACAATCACAAAGATATACATGTGGTGTGTGTAATCAATTCCTATTATTTAAGAAATCTTTGCACAAAATTCTGAATAAATGATTTGCAATGAGTCAATCTTAATCACTTGCTTTGCTTCCTTACAACACAATATGATTCTAAGAATGGCACAGAAATTATATGGACAAGGGATGTCAATAATCAGTGGTCATAGTAATTGTTACACAAATATGATGTGTTGTTATAATAATGTAATATCTCTGAGAGATCCTCATTTCACACACACACCACAGAAATCTGTGTACTTCTATGTATTATTTATTTAAAATATATTGGAAATAAAGCTTCTATTACTAATAAAAATAATATTTATTGATGATATATATATATAATGTAACTACACCTGTTAAAATAATGGTCTCATGTGGCTGCTCCATCATTCTATAGGGAACTATTTGCAGAAGATTAATTTTCACAGCTATCTATAGCTCTTAACAACTTATCTGTATTGCTTATCTATAATCTTAAACTCATTTTTCCTAATAGGGAATATTAGGAAAGTTTCAGGCCTCATTATGCATTTTTATTCACCAAACCACAAGGCAGTATTAAAACAGGGATTGCTTGAATTTACACTCTATGGGATAGGTTTTGTTAAATTTGAAGAAAGTATTGGACTAGTGAGAGTGGGTTGAGCATGACTGACAATATATAAATACATAGCTATTTATTATGAAACAACAAATATATCCAAATCAGCTATTAGTTATGAAATATATCATCAGTGTTTATGTTCATTGTAAATCTTAAAATTATAAAATGTTGTTTTGAATTCTCTCTCTGCTCCCACTAATTTTACAAATATAAATTAGAATTATGCCAATTTGATAATAGTAATCTAAATATTAGTATGTCCAAATCTGAAACTGTAATTTTTGTCATGGAGACAAAGCTGATGTAGCTATGGTATTTTTTTCATTATGTGTATGAATATTTACTTTTATGAAATTAGCTTATACTTATGTGGATAGACACAGTTTTGTTGCCCATAACTCCATATTTATCTTCTCTTTCATGGACTCATAATCCACACTGTCCTTAAAATTCGGAATCAAAGACCTCAATTGATCAAGAAACGATTAAAAAAGCAAAAGCTACCAAACATATGTGAGGGCCTCAGTTCCATGTAGGATACTTAGTGGTGGGTCCGGTGTCTGTTAGCTCCTGTGAATCCCCGTGGGTTGTCTCTGTGGGTTCCCTTGTGATGACCTTTACCTTGAACCCCTTGGCTGCTGCAATTCTTCCTTCCTCTCTTCATCAGGATCCCCAGAGTTCAGCACAGTGATTGGCTGTGGATCTCTGCATCAGCTTCCATCAGTTATTGGAAAAAGACTTTCTGATGACAATTAAGCTTTTTTCTTCTATGTATACGTGACAGTTGTATGGTTTGGCCTACCTGTCAGATTCCTATCAGTGAGAGTGGACCATGTCCTGACATTGTGGCTGGATTTTGGGAAACTATTCTTCAACTGAGTTGCTTTTCTGGGCCTTAACATGAGGGGAAGTGGTTGGTACAACCTCAGCTTAATATGCCATGCTTTGTTGACAAGCAGGGGAGGCCTGCCCCTTCCTGAAGAGAAACAGAGAAGGAATGTATTAAGGGGATAGGGAGGTACAGAGTAGAAGTGGCAGAAGAGAATAGGAGGAGGGGAGGGAGAGGAAACTGCAATCAGGATACAAAATAATTGAAAAAAATAATTAATCAAAAAACAGAATCTTGACCAGATCCAAATTCGGTGGCAGGTTCCCACACAATGAGGCCCCAGTGGCAATTCTGCCTCCATCCACCTGCCCAGGTAGTCCAGGGGATGTTTCTGGTTCCCATTTGGCAGACATGCTTAGAGACATCTGATGCCAGGGATCTTCTCACCGGATCCAAAACACAGGACACTCCCCAGGCCCCAGTGGCAGTTCGGACTCTATTCACCAGAACAGTGGGACCCAGCACACCAAGACACTGCCGAGGCCCTGGTAACAGTGCCACCTCCATCCACGAGAAAAGGCCAGACATCAGAGTATTGATTCTGTTTGCATCTTCCAGAAGGGAATCTTGGTCCTATACCCAAAAGGAGAGGAAGAGACTCCTGCTACACCAACCAGAAGAAAGGATGAGAAGAGGACAAGGTAAAAGCACATTCAACAACAGAAAACCCAATATGACACCATCGGAGACTAGGAACCATACACCAGCAAAGCCTGGTGTTTTGGCCTGGATAGCCAAAACAACTCTGTACAATAGAGGAACTTCTGGAGGCATCACTATCCCTGACTTCAAGCTCTATTACAGAGCTATAGTCCTGAAAACAGCTTGGCATTGGCACAAAAATAGACAGGTAGACCAAAGGAATAGAGTTGAAAACCCTGATATTAACCCACACATGGACAAACACCTGATTTTTTAGAAAAAATCCAAATTCAAACAATAAAACAAAGAGAACATCTTCAACAAGTGCTTCTGGCATAATTGGATGCAGACATGTAGAAGACTACAGATAGACCCAAGCCTTTTGCCATGTACAAAACTTAAGTCCACATGGATCAAAGATCTCAACCTAAACCCAGTGACACTGAACTATTAGCAGATAAAGTGGGAAATATGCTTGAATTAATTGGTACAGGAGACCTCTTCCATGACATAACACCAGTTAGCACAGATGATGAGATCAACAATTGATAAATGGCACCTCCTGAAACTGAGAAGCTTCTGTAAGGTAAAGGACACAGTCAGCAAGATAAAATGGCAGCCCACAGACTGGGAAAAGATCTTCACCAACCCCATATCTGACAGAGGGCTGGTCTGGAAAATATACAAAGAACTCAAGAAGCTAGTCTCCAAAACACCAAACAATCCAATTAAAAAAGTGTGGTACAGAACTAAATAGACAATTCTCAATAGAGCAATCTAAAATGGCTGAAAGACACATAAGAAAGTGTTCAACATCCTTAGCCATCAGGGAAATGCAAATCAAAACAATTCTGAGATACCATCTTACACCTGTCAGAATGACTAAAATCAAAAACCCAATGACAGTTTATTCTGGAGAGGATGTGGAGAAAGGGGAACACTTCTCCACTGCTCATTGGAGTGCCAACTTGTACAGCCACTTTGGAAATCAGTATGTGGACACATCAGGAAAATGAGAATCAGTCTACCATAAGATCCAGCAATCCCACTCTTAGGAATATACCCAAAAGAAGCACATTCATACAACAAGGACATCTATCTGATCAATAATGTTCATAGTATCACTATTTGTAATAGCCAGAAACCAGAAACAGCCTAGATCCCCCCCCAACTGCAGAATGGATAGTGAAAATATGGTACATTTACACAATGGAGTACTACTCAGAGGGAAAAAAAAACAATGGGATCTTGAGATTTGCAGGAAAATGGACTGAACTAGAAGAAACTATTCTGAGCAAGGTAACCCAATCACAAAAAGACAATCATGATATGTACTCACTCATATGTGGATTTTAGATATAGATTAAAGAATTCCCAGCCTACAATCCACATGCCAGAGAAACTATTAAACAAGAAGGACCCTAAAAGAGACAAACATTGTCCCCTAGAGAAGGGGATATGGTCATGATCCCCTGAGCAAATTGGGAGCATTGCAAGAGCGGGGAGGGAGCTAGGAGAACAAGAAGGGAAGAAGAGGAGGGATGCAGAGGACATGAGGGATCAGAAAGATTGAGTCAGGGGAAAAATAGAAGATAACAAGAATGGAGATATCATAATAAAAGGAGACATTTTAGGTTTACAGAGAAATCAGGTACTAGGGAAATGTCTGGAAATCTACACAGATGACACCAGATAACAATCTAAGCAACAGAGGGGAGGCTCCCTGCCCTGATAATGAGACTGATGACTGACTTATATGCCACCCGATAGCACTTATCCAGCAGCTGCTGGAAGTAGAACCCGACACCCACAGCTGATCAGTTAACTGAACTAGAATCCAGTTGCAGAGAAGAATGAGTGATGGGCTAAGGGTTCCAGACCAAGCTGGTGAAACCCACAGAAACAGCTGACCTGAACAACAGGGAGCTCTTGTTCCCTAGATTGATAGCTGAGATACCAGCATGGGATGGATTCAGACCCCAGGAACATGGGTTTCAGTGAGGAAACCTCAGAAATATACAGAACCTCCTGTAGTAGTTCAGTACTTATCCCTAGCATATGTGTGGACCTTGGGAGCCCAATCCACATAGAGGGATGCTCTCTGAGCCAAGACACATGCGGAGTGGGCCTAGGCCCTATCCCAAAGGATATGATAGACTCTAATGACCCCCTAAGGAAGGCCTCACCATCCCTGGGAAGCAGAAAGGATATGTGATAGGTAGGGTGTTAGTTGGGGTGGTGGTAAGAGAGGACGGAAGGGAGTGGGAACTGGAATTGACATGAAAACAATCTTGTTTCTAATTCAAATAAAAAAGGGAAAAAAAAGCAGAATCTTACAATTCATGTTTCTAAGCAGGCATCTTAACATACTTCTCAAAAATTTGTTAAGAGAAACAACCTTTAAATGTTTTCTCCATAGTCCTTAGGAATACAGGTTTGGAAACTGAAAACATAGGGGGAGTAACCAAGGGTTCCTACAATTATTGTAATATAGTTTTATTGGGATTTTTGTAACTTTTTAAATTTTTTTTGAGATGGGATTTTTCTGTGTAGCTTTGGAGCCTATCCTGGCACTCGTTATGGAGACCAGGCTTGCCTTGAAATCATAGAGATCTGCCTGCCTCTGCCTCCCTAGTGCTGGGATTAAAGGCATGGGCCACCAACACTTGGCTTATTGGGATTTTGTAGATTCAAAATTATCTTTTTTTTTCCAACATTTCTCATTTGAACTAGAAACAGAATTGTTTTACATGACAATCCCAGCTCCCTTCTTCCACCCATCCTCCCCTACCCTCCCCCAACTAAAACCTTAGCTGTCACATATCTTTTCTGCTCCCCCTGGATGGTGAGGCCTTCCATAAGGTGTCATCAGAGTCTTTCATATCCTTTGGGATAGAGCCTAGGCCCACTCCCATGTGTCTTGGCTCAGGGAGTATTCCTCTATATGGAATGGGCTCCCAAAGTCCACACCTATGCTAGGTATAAATACTGGGCTTCTATAGGAGGTCCCATAGATTTCTGAGGTTTCCTCACAGAAATCCATGTTCCTGGGGTCTGGATCAGTCCCATGCTGGTATTCCAGCAATCAGAATGGGGAGCAAGAGTCCCCGGATGTTCAGGTCAGCTGTTTTTAGTGTTTCACCAGCCTGGTCTGGACCTCTGTGCTCTTCACTGGTCCTTCTCTGCATCTGGGTTCCAGTTCAGATCGGTGATTAGTTATGGGTGTAAGCTTCTACTCCTAAAAGCTGCTGGATGAAGGCATATAAGTCAGTCATCAATCTCATAATTGGGGAAGGGCATTTAAGGTAGTCTCTCCTCCATTGCTGAGATAGTTAGCTGGTGTCATCTTTGTAGATCTCCAGAAATTTCCCTAGTGCCTGATTTCTTTGTAAACCAGAAATATCTCCCTCTATTATGACATCTCCATTCCTGTTATCATCTATTCTTCCCCTGACTCAAACTTTCTACTCCCTTATGTCCTTGGCATCCCTCTTCTTCTCCCCTTCTCATTCTCCTAGCTCCCTCCCCCCTCTTCTCATGCTCCCAATTTGCTCAGCAGATTTTGAACCTCTCCCCTTCTCCAAGGGACCATGTATGTCTCTCTTAGGGTCCTCCTTGTTTATTAGCTTCCTTGGCAGTGTGAATTGTAGGCTGGAAATTCTTTAATCTATATCTAAAATCCACATATGTGTGAGGACATACCATGTTTGTCTTTTGGGGATTGGGTTACCTCACTCAGAATAGTTTCTTCTAGATCCATCCATTTTTCCTGCAAATTTCAAGATTCCATTGTTTTTTTTTTTTTTTTCTGCTGAGTAGTACTCCATCGTGTAAATGTACTGCATTTTCTCTATCCATTCTTTGGTTGAGGGGCATCTAGGCTGCTTCCAGTTTCTAGCTACTATAAAGAGTGCTGCTATGAACATCATTGAACAGATGTCCTTGTTGTATGAATGTGCTTCTTTTTGATATATGCCTAAGAGTGGAATTGCTGGATCTTGTGGTAGACTGATGCCCATTTTTTTTGAGAAGTCGCCATACTTATTTCCAAAGTGGCTGTACAAGTTGGCACTCCCACCAGCAGTTAAGAAGTGTTCCCCTTCTCCACATCCTCTCCAACATGAACTGTCATTGGTGTTTTTGATTTTGGCCATTCTGACAGGAGTAAGATGGTATCTCAGAGTTGTTTTGATTTACATTTCCCTGATGACTAAGTATGTTGAATACTTTCTTATGTGTCTTTCAGCCATTTTAGATTCCTCTTTTGAGAATTGTCTATTTAGTTTTGTTTCCCAATTTTTAATTGGGTTGTTTGGTGTTTGGGGGACTAGCTTATTGAGTTCTTTGTATATTTTGGAGATCAGCCCTCTGTCAGATGTGGGGTTGGTGAAGATCTTTTCCCAGTCTGTCAGCTGCCATTTTGTCTTGCTGACTGTCTCCTTTGCTCTACAGAAGATTCTCAGTTTCAGGAGGTACCATTTATCAATTGTTGACCTCAGTGTCTGTGCTACTGGTGTAATGTTCAGGAAGTGGTCTCCTCTCCAATTAATTCAAGGGTATTTCCCACTTTGCCTTCTAATAGGTTCAGTGTAGCTGGATTTATGTTGAGATCTTTGATCCATTTGGACTTAAGTTTTGTGCAAGGCTATATATAGGCTTGATTCTAACTGCAGTCTTCTACATGTCTGCAACCAGTTATGCCAGCATCATTTGTTGAAGATGTTCTCTTTGTTTCATCGTATAAATTTGGATTGTTTGTCAAAAATCAGGTGTTCATAGGTGCAGGGGTTAATATCAGGGTTTTCAATTCTATTCTATTGGTCTACCAATCTATTTTTGTGCCAATACCAAGCTGTTTTCAGGACTATCGATCTGTAATAGAGCTTCATTTCAAGTCTATGTATGTCTCCTACCACCAAAGAATGTTGTAAGAAACTATTCCCCACCCAGCTCAGTGAATAGTGAGCCATTTCAATATAAAAATGCATTTTCACTCCAAATCTGTTAACAGATTAACCCTGCTTTAGAATTACTGCTACTTCTTTTTGAATCCATGGAGTGCAGCATCAAAATACAAATAAATTCACTTCCTCAGAAAGTGTCACTGTTTGGAATATTGCTAAAATAGAAATTGTCCTAGAAACAATAAGATTTACATTTTTTTAAATCAAAATTGTTTGCTTGAATTATTTTCTTTGTGTGTCAGGTATAATTAGATGAGAACATACTATCTGAAAACTGCTAGCATCTTGGGACAAAAATATAACATTTTCAGACGTGGAAATTATTTTTGTATTACTTATATGATCATAAAATATTATTTGTTAATGGCTTATGGCATTTTTTACAATATTTTCATTTGTTTAGAGCCTAAATTTAAACATTTCCTCTATAATTATGGCATGAAAAATGAATTTACAGTCATGATTTTATCAGAAACATATTCTTATTCTAATTATATCTTCAATGATGGGAATGGACACTAAGCATTCTCCTTTTATGAGTAACTGAGTTTTCTTATAGCAACAATAATGATTATATTTTGTGTCTGTGCCTGAATACTGAACAGCACACACAGAAAAAACAAGAGATTTATGGGAAAGAAGGAGAAAATGAAATGTTCTGTATCAAAACAGTTTTGTAAGGATTTAATTTATTTAATAAATTAAGGATATATAATATAGGATTTGGATTGGATTCTCAATGTTAAACTTGTTATAAGTCAATTTTATATGCATCCCAAGCTCCAGTTTTATTGTTTGTATTGGCAAACATGATAGGTTTCATGTAAATACTATTGATACACAAAATGAAAATAATAAAAGCAAATGTCTTGGCCTTTGTTTTCAATGGCTATTTCCTTTTTCAGCTTTTTACCCATGACTTTATTACCTCTGTGAGACAATTTACAAAGTGACTTGCATACCATCCACCTTAAACTCTCCCCAAACATGTCCATAATCCAGAGCTAAATGGAACATCCTTCACCATTGAAGTTTAAGTAAGTCAAGATGAGGCATTGTTTTATTTTTAAATAAACAAAAGAAATGACTTCAAAAAATAAATACACTTAGTTTTAAAAATAGATGCTGAAACAACTGATATAGGATATCTCTTTTAGTTCCTTCTTAAGTTACTGGACTGGCTTCCCTCAAAGCTATGTGTTCTATCAATGTAGATATAGAGAGTTGATGTGGTTCAAGCTTTTAAAGATGAGGCATTCTTATCCCAGGTGTGATTCTCAGGTATCAGAACCTCTTCATTGTCCTATATTACACACACACACACACACACACACACACACACACACAGAGAGAGAGAGAGAGAGAGAGAGAGAGAGAGAGAGAGAGAAAGACAGAGAAATAGACAGACACCTTACTTATTACAAATATATGACTTGATAATTATAAACTCTCTATTAGAGAAAAGAGAGAAATTCCTTCATATAAATTCTCAATTGTACCACTGACACCTTCAAAGATTCATTTTACTGTGTTAAAAAATCTATTGAAAGAAAATTAAAGTCAGAAAAAAGTCAAGTGATAAAAGTTACAGGCATATTTTAATCACTAAATATAAATTTGTGTCTCTGAATAAATTTCTTTGCTCAACATGACATCATGTCTCACCGTCTGTTAAATACTTTGCTTATTACAAATTAGGAGTTAATAGTTTAATAGAACAAATGTGAGTTCATCTTTATTTTGTTAGAACATCATGGTTTTAATGACAATTTCTACACATCATAATTTTGAAGAATAATATGACCATGCATAAACAGAAAGCATTGTTTTAATTACATTTTCTTGAGGATAAACATAAAAGGACACCAGGAAACAATCCTGTAAAAACAAGATGAGTAATCATGTAATACAGGGAGTTCATGTCAACTGAAGCTCAGTAGCAGGTGTAAGAGAAAATATTGGAAATTATTCAAGTTTGACAGGCAAAGTCAGGACTTTTGGGCAATGCTGCAAGAGGATAGACTATGAAGATGAGATGTGAGAAATACAAGAAAAAAATGAATCAAATAAAAATGTATATGTTGATCTAGTGAACTAAATAGACTTCTTAAATATAACACCAGTAGCACAGATACTGAGATTGACAATTAATAAATGGGAACTCCTGAAACTGAGAAGCTTCTGTAAGCCAAACACCACATTCAACACAACAAAACAGCAGCCCACAGAATGGGAAAAGATATTCACCAACACCACATCTGACAGAGTGCTGATTTCCAAAAACTACAAAAAACTCAAGAAACTAGTCACCAAAACACCAAATAATCCAATCAAACAGTGGGGTTAAGAATTAAATACAGAATTCTCAATAGGGGAATATAAAATGCCTGAAAGACACGTAAGAAAGTGCTTAAGATCCTTAGCTATCAGGGAAATAAAAACCAAAAAAACTCTGAGATACCATCTTGCTCCTGTCAAAATGGATAAAATAAAAAACACCAATAACAATTTCTTTTGGAGAGGATGTGGGGAAAGGGGAACACTCTTCTCCTGCTGGTGGGAGTGATAACTTGTACAGCCACTTTGGAAATCAGTATGGCAGTTTCTCAGGAAAATGGGAATCAGTGTACCTCAAGACCCAGCAATTCCATTCTTAAGCATATACCCAAAGGTTGCACAGTCATACAACAAGGACATATGTTCAACTACATTCATGGCAACATTATTTGTAATAGCCAGAACCTGGAAGCAACCTAGATCACCTTCAACTGAAGAAAGGATAAAGGAAATGTGGTACATTTACATATTAGAGTACTATTCAGCTGGAAAACAAATAATGGAATCTTGAAATTCGAGGGCAAGTGGATAGAACTAGAAGAAACCTTACTGAGTGAGGTAGCCCAGTCACAAAAAGGCAAGCATGGTATCTACTCACTTATATATTGACAATAGACACAGAGCAAGGGATTACCAGCATACAATCCACACCACCAGAGAATCTAGGAAACAAGAGGGACCCTAAGAGAGACATACATGGTCCCCCGGAGAAGGGAAAAGGGTCAAGATCTCCTGAGCAAATTGGGAGCATTCAGGAGGAGAGAAAGACTTAGAAGACTAAGAAAGGCAGAAGAAGAGGGGAGAGGGGTACATGAGGGAGCAGGAAAATTGTGTCGGGGAAGAATAGTGGAGAACAAGTAAAGAAATACCATAAGAGAGGGAAGCATTATAGGTTTAAAGAGAAATCTGGCACAAGAGAAATGTTCAGACATCTACATGGATGATCCCAACTAAGAATCTAAGCAATAGTGGAGGGGGTACCTTAAATGCCCTTCCCTGATAATGAGATTGATACCTACCTTATATGCCATCCTAGAGCCTTTATCCAGTAGCTGATGGAAGAAGAAGCAGAAACCCACAGGTAAACAATGAGCCAAAGTCCTGGAATCCACTTGCAAAGAGGGAGGAGTGATAAGCAAAGGGGTCAAGATGAGGCTACAGAAACCTGCAAAAAACGGCTGACCTGAACAAGGGGAAGCTCATGGACCCCAGACTGATAGTTGGGAAACTAGCATGGGACCCAGTCATTCTCCTGAAAATGGGTGTCAGTTAGGAGGCCTGGACAGTCTATAGGGCCTCTCATAGTGGGTCAGTATTTATCCCTAGTGTAGGAATCAACTTTGAGAGCCCATTTCACATAGAGGCATACTCTCTCAGCCTAGACACAAGGGGAGGCCTAGGCCCTGGTCCAAATGATATGACAGACTTTAAGATCCCCCATGGAAGGCCTCATCCTCCCTAGTGAGTAGAAAGGGAATGGGATAGAAGATTGGTGTCTGGGGGGGGGCAGGGGAGGAGGGGAGGGAGACATAGGGATTGACATGTAAAACAAGGTTGATTCTAACTTAAATTTTAAAAAGGCGAAAACTAAATAAGTAAGAAATAATTTTTCTATTATAAAAAACAGATTTTTTTTTTACTCAGTGTATCCTGATTATGTTTTACCCTCCCTCAACTCCTCTGAGATACACATTACCTCCTCTACCATTCAAATCCATACACTTTCTATTTTTCCTTAGAAAACAAATAGGCACCTAAATAAAATTAATAAAATAAGATTAAATGAAAACAAACAAACCAGAGTAAGTAAATAAAGATATAGATGGGAAAGTGCAAAGAAAAACTATTGAGAAAAAATAGTTATGCAGAGCTGTACTTGTTCATCACACAGGAATTCTATTAAAACATAAGCCAAAAGCAATAATATACATAGAATCATTCTGTAAAGTTAAAAAAATGCTCTGGAAAAAAAAACATTATTAGACAAAGCAACTCCAAAAACATCAATGAGTTTGTTTTGTGTTGACCATTTACTGCTGGGCAGAATGAAGAACCTTAACAGTGTTTGTATCTCCAGTGAGACTCCTTTGCAGAGAATCATTTTTTTTTAAATTTACCTGTGATTATCAATTGGAGACAGCTTATGATTTATGGATGGAGTTTGTGTCCACCTCTTCTCTCAGCAGAGGCAGCCCATCTGGCACAGACCTTTGCAGTCAGTCTGCATGCTACCACAGTTTCTGAGAGCTTTAGTGTGCATCTGTCTTGCTGATTCAGAGCACCTAATTTCCTACATGTCCTCCATCTCCTATGGCTCTTACAATCTTTCTACCTCTTCTTCTGAACTCTGATAGGAAGGATTTGATGGAGACATTCCATTTAGGTCTGGGTGTTCTAAGTTTTCTCACTCTGCAATTATCTAGCTGTGAGTTTTTATATTTGTTTCCATCTACAGAAGACAGCATCTCTGATGACAGCTGATCAATGCACTAATTATATTTATCTGTCTAGCCTGGAGAGATGGTTAAGCCATTAAAGTCTAGGTAACTCAAAAGAGGTCCCTCTTTCCAACAGTGTCACATTGACAACCAGGTGTAACTATCACAAATCTACACTTGTCACCTTGACACTTAAACATATCATTCTCAAACCATGTATTTTCCTTCTCCAAAATTTCATGTTAATACAACAATACAAAACAGTATTTAACCTTAATAATCAAATAGTATTTAAAAATGTTAACACTGTAAATGCCCAGGGGTTCTTTAAAAATATACTCTCTTAACTGTGGGATAATGTGAAATATGAAGTAAGATAAGTACTTTAGTATTTCAATGGGAACAATTATGATCAGATCAAAGCAAAACAAAAATCAAGACATAAATTAAATTCTGCGAGGCTTGAAAAGCTTTGAAAGAATCACTTCTCTAGATTGGCCATCCACAGAACAGAGAGCTAGACTCTCAGCTCCACATAAGGCCTTCTACTCTCTTTAGTGGTTTCCCCTTGGTGTTGGCATCTCTGGTTGGCATACTAGATATGCTAGTATCTCCAGAGAAAGTGAGGCTGCCATATCATTCATGGGCTCTCCTGGCATCTTATTACTACAGGCCTCAGGTTGTTTCCATGTTCCTTGCAACTCTAGGTTTTCCACTGTAATTGAGACTGCTCTTTCTCCAATAGCCTCTCCTGGCTTCTCAAAGTGTCAAGCCTCAGCTTCTCTATAGAACCCCTTGAATCATTTAAACCCCATGATAATCAATACCACATAACAAACTCATCCATGTTACTGAGTTTGGCTTCCTGCTGAAGGTGCATCTTCAAAATGCTCTGAACCCAGCTTTTTCGAGCTAACCATGATGAAATACATTCTAGAAGACTGTGCTTCCATGAAGCTGATTGCCTATTAATCACAGCTGTTTTTTGTTTGTTGGTTTTGTTTTCTCACCTTCAGATAATGAGTATCAGTTGTCCCAGTAAATACAGTTTTGATTTAATTGTGCTGATCCCCTGTTAATCACAAATGGTTCTTCAGCCCCAGCTGAACAGAAAACACAGACTCAAATACCACATGGACAGCTCCTAGCTTCCCTTTGAAATGTCATGACTCAGCCTTCATTGTTTATAATTCTGTCAGCATTATCTTTAAAATTTTTGCACCAGCTCATTAAGCTCTGAACACTCAATGGCTTTTCCAAGCCAATGTTCTGAATGTAATCTTCCTTCCACTAAACTGTCCAAGGCATGAAATCAACATGGTCAGGTCCAGCAGCACCACATGCTGCATTTTTTGGCACCAACTTCTGTCCTAGTTTTTGTTGTTGTTGTTGCTGTTTTGCTGTGGTAAGTCTCATGACCAAAAATAAATTGGGGGAGGAAAGAGATTTTTTATCTTCCTAATCATAGTCTGTCACTAAGGGAAATCAGGATAGAAATTCAAGCAGGAACAGAGACAAAATGTACAAAGGGATTCCTCTTAACTAATTTCTCTTCATGGCTTGCTACCCTTTTTATACATGCCAGGCCTACCTGTTAAGGAATGGCACAACCCACAGGGTCTAAGTCCTACTGCATCATCAAGAAAATGTCCAGAGGCTGTCATCTCTCTCTCTCTCTCTCTCTCTCTCTCTCTCTCTCTCTCTCTCTCTCTCTCTCTGTGTGTGTGTGTGTGTGTGTGTGTGTGTCTCTCTCTCTCTAACACACACAAATAAGCATACACAATGTGTAAGTTATAAATTATGAACTATGTCATTACTATAAAGTGAAGCTATACAATCTTAAAACCTATTCTCTATTACTATGTTTCTAAATGCAATTATTTTTGTACTGTGTGGTGCATGTGCTTATTTTCCTGAAGACCATAAACTCATATTAGTAATATTAGAAGTAAATTACATTCTGATATGAGTTTAATTTGGGCTACCTTACACAGATGATAGAGTTCCTCCCGGAAGCAGTAACAGGTATAGGACACCATTCCTCAAGCCGGTGGTCATGAGTACCCTGGACACCCTCAGTACAATATAAGATATTGCCATTGCTCTTATTTCCTAACCTCTAACATAAATAATGATGTGTCATAGACAGCCATGGGTCATTAACCAGGGTAATAATGTCTTGCCCATTACATATTTATGGAGGGAATCCCAAGTCCAATCAGTGAGCAATTGGTTGCAGCCACACACTCTTGACACTAATTCCACTATTGCACTTGCTATTCATTAGGTTTGTGGAGCTCACAGCTGTGTAAAGCTTTGTGTGACTGTATTGACCCAACAGACTGCATAGCACTCTTTAATATTTTGACATATAACAAGCTAAGGAAAAAAATTCACCTCACTTTCTGCTTACTATTTCTATTTTGCTGTCCAGTCATGTTTGCTACCACACAGTAGCTTAATTACAAATAGAGGTTCACCTATTTATTAATTATGAAAAACTAGAAGAGCCTGTGTTATTTGGAGTCCTTGTCATCCTTCCTGACCAAATCTTGTGGAGGTATGCCTGAGCTGGGACTGAATGTATTACTGTCTGCTTAAGATACAAGTGAAACACAGATACACAGCAACTGTAAGTTAAGTCTGATACTCTATCACTCCTATGATAATACTGTGTGTCCTCATCCTTGGACCATTTGAAGAATTAATAAAAAAAGGTTACATGTGTATAATTTGATTGAAGGAACATCTATTAAATAATTTAAGTTAACACATCTTAAAGGTTTACAAACATATAGCTAGCATTAAGTTTGTGCTGGAGTAAGGTTAGGTGCCATCCCTTGAAAGTGTTGACAAGTTCTGTCCTCTTTTCTTCAAAGCTACATTTTTTTCCATTTTTTATTTAAATTAGGTACAAGATTGTTTTATATGTCAATACCAGTTGTCTCTCCCTCCCCTACACCCTGCCCTTCCCCCTAGCATCCCACCTATCCCATAACCTTTCTGCTCCCAAAGGGCCTTCCATAGGGGATCTTCAGTGTCTGTCATATCCTTTGGGATAGGGCCTAACCCCCCATGTGTCTAGGCCCAGAGAGTTTCCCCCTATGTGGAATGGGCTCTCAAAGTCCATTCCTAAGCTAGGGATGAGTACTGATCTACTATAAGAGGCCCCATAGCTTTCTGAGGCCTCCTCACTGACACCCATGTTCACAGGGTCTGAATCAGTCCCATGCTGGTTTCCCAGCTACCAGTGTGGGGACCAAGAGATCCCCCTTGTTCAGATCAGCTGTTTCTGTGGGTTTCACCAGCCTGGTCTTGACCACTTTGCTCATCACTTCTTCTGTGAAACTGGAATCCAGTGAGTTCAGTGCTTAGCTGTGGGTGTCTGCTTCTACTTCCATCAGCTGCTCAATGAATGCTATAGCTTGGCATATTAGTTAGTAATCAATCTCATTACCAGGAGAGGGCATTTAAGGTAGCCTCTTCTCTGTTTCTCAGAATGTTAGGTGGTGTCATCCTTGTAGATCTCCAGACCTTTCTCTTGTGCCTGATTTCTCTTTAAACCTATGATGGCTCCCTCTATTATGGTACCTCTTAACATGCTCTCGTCTATTCTTTGCCCAACTCAACCTTCTTGTTCCCTCTTGTTATCCTCACCCCTCCTCTTCTCTCTTTCTTGATCTCCTATCTTCTCTCCCCTCCCCCCATGATCCCAGTTTTCTCAGGAGATATTGTCCCTTTCTTCCTTTCTGGTGGACAATGTATATCTCTATTAGATTCCCCCTAGTGTAACTTCAATGCCTGAGATTCTCTCTTCCATCTTGCTATTCTGTTGTTTATAGTTGCATCTGTAATTCCAGATTGTTTGCCCATCATTTCCAATTCTAGAATTCCCTCAGACTGTTTTGTTTTTTTTTTTATTGTGTCTATCTTAGTTTTCAAACCTTGCACTGTTTGAATTGTTTCTTGTAATTTTGGTTTGTTTTTTGTTCCATTTCTTTGAAGGATTTTTTTCATTTCCTCTCCTAGTGTCGCTGTCATCTGCATGAAGTTGTTTTTAAGGTCATTCTCTTCTGCTTCATGTGTGTTGAGATGTTCAGGTCTTGATGGTATAGACTCCCTAGCCTCTCATGTTGTCATATTTGTTTTCCTGTTGTTGGATGTGTTCTTATATTGTCGTCTTCCCATCTCTTCTTCCAGTGTGTGCAGGTGGTGTCTCTTCCTCTCCTGGTATGTATAGTCCAAGGTCCTCTTCCTGTGTGTGGCAGAGGGTAGATATTCTGATCAGTTTCATAATGGGTGCAGGTAGGTCAGAGGCACTTCCTCTCCAGGTGGGTGGGAGCAGGACTAGCACAGAGATGTCTAGCAGACTCGGGGTTGCTTGGTCCTTAGGGGAGGAGTAGTCCTGCCTGCAGACCCCAGTACAGGAGTTCCCAGAGTGGGCAGGTGAAAGTTGGGGCAAAGCTACATTCTTAAAAACTACACACACACACACACACACACACACACACACACTGACACACACACACACACAAGCATGTGATTCCTGCACTCTTTGTTAACAATTGCAAGAAGCAGGGTTCACTAGTGCCTTGAAAAAAAAAAAATATATATATATATATATATTATATATATATATATATATATATATATAGTTGTTTTAGGAGCCTGATATAGGTAAATGCCTTCTTTTCTCTTCCCTTGATAGTACAGACGCAGCATAAGTCCCAGGGTTAGTACATAGACTTCTTAAAAAAGGATGACAACATACCTGCTTATTTGCACCAAATGCTGTGTGAATACACATTCTCTTTCAGACACTGGGTCCTGACTCTAATACCTACTTGTTTTCTGATTTAAGAATTCTAGTCATTGAATCCCTTGAGGTACCTGACATTCAGTGTGCATTGTTACAGTTTATTTAAATGACTCAATAAAATTAGTCCATATAGTAACATGCATAAAATACGGGATACTTTTCATAAAGTCATCTGTTCTATTTGTTTCATAATTGCTTGATAGTGATTTGAAAATCTCCTCAATTGACTGTGGTGAAGGGTAAAGTTGAGTTTGTGATTCTCCTTCCTCCACTTCTTGAGGAGGAGCATTATAGAAGTATGCTGCCATGCCTGACTCATGCAAGCCCAGGAAGAGACTCAGATTTCAGGCCTTCCTAGGCAAACATTCTGTGAACTGTGCCGCATTCTCAGACTGGCTAATAAAATATTTAATAATCAGTGCCTTGTTGACCCATGTATGTATAAAATGTCTGCAGTACCAGTAGTTGAATAAGACATAACCATCCAGGATATTTTACAGTACTTTTCATAGTTTTAAAAAGAGATTAAATGTTGTGTGCAGGTGGTGCCAAGAAGGTACTACTGCAACACCGCTATTAAAGACACATATATATGTCCAAAAGAAAAGTGAAGGAGGCTTAATTAGGAACTAACCGCTTTTCTCATCTACCAGTTCATGCAAATCACTAAAGCTTTCTCATTTGAACCTTTCATAGGTATAGAAAATAATTTTTCAATAGATATTTCTGTAATCTCTAGATACCTTATGTGTTATCTACTTCCTTGACATCGAACCATCTTCAACAAGTGAACCACATTCTGTTAGTAATGAAATCACACATTCCTCTAACATCCAGCATTTTATTGTTTAAGATACCCACTGACCAGCTCCCTTCTGTTTTCAGTGAACATCCTCCTGGGAACATTAAATTCTTCATTAATGGCATAAAAGAAACCTATTCTGCTGAACATTAAGACCATATGTTTTCGTCTTTGATGTTCTAGAGTTCAAAAGAAATCACTTAATTTATACCACTTCAGAATTGTATGTCCTGTGGAGCTTTTGTAAAGTTGTAGTCCATTTAAGATGTTATTTTGCTCTACTGAAAGTATAAATCAATTCAAATTGACAGCATCAAATTATTATCTGAAAATCAATTTAGGTTATTATATATAGACACAGGATGCCAAAGATATTGGAAGAAGTTTCAGTATATAACTACACATGACAACTTGGTGACAACTTGAGGGCACAACTATAAGTCATGAAAAGAGTTATCAGCATGAGCTTAAGAAAAACTTAGGAGACTGTGTAGAAAAATGACAAAGGTCTTCTACATTGTAAATATGTTATTCCACACAAAACCTCTATAATGAATAATCCATCATACTGGTGATTATTTTATAATAAACTGTTCTTGAACTGCCTGAACTGTGTGCAGGTTTATATACTATACCCTTTAACTAATATTAGTAACCAGGGATGCTAATTTGCTAAAAATAAATAAAATATTCCAGCCTTATGATTTTATCAAATATGCATATGCTGCTATATGTTTTCATTGCATGTTGTAAAAATGCCCAACATTGGAGTTTTTGTTTGCCTAAGGGAATACTTGTGGTCTTCAAAAATGGCTTGTTGTCTAATAAGTCAAAAAAATGTATCATCTAGACAAAATCTTCACTTAACTTCTCACATGTCCTGGTGGTGAGGAACAATTTGGTCTACTGAATATTCTCACTGCAGCTTTCACTGAATACCTTCAGATTGCTTCATTATCACACATTTATATATAATAAATAAACAAATTACATTAAAATATGTACTGGATCCACTATAAACTACCTTGAAGAAATAAGTAAGCCCAATAAAGACAATCTCTAGAGGAAAAAGAAGTTTTGGAATCCAAAAATGTTCATAAAAAGCCAATGGTTATGACCCAAGCATTTCTTATATTAAATACACAAATATACTGGCAGAAGGCTGAATGAACAGGTATTGAGAATTTTCATTTTCATCCACTTTTTGGCAAATTTGATGTGTATCACATGAGAAATGGGATCATTGGATACATTCTATTAGTGGGTTTTCTTTGAAACAAAAGTCACGATTTAGATTATTTAATACACAATTAGCATTTCATCTAGTTCCAAATGTGTACCACTGTTGATATATAACTCATATCAAATTTTAAAATGATTTGAAATTCATAACCCTGGAATATTTCTAATTTTGATATGAGCAGCAATTCCAATTTTTCACACTTTTGTGCCTCTTAAATGACTTCATAAAATCAAATTTTTGAAACTTTATTTTGAAGATATCTGTTCATAAATCTTTTTTCTTAAAAAATGTTCACAAAATGTGTTATTATAAACATCATCATAGTCTTTCTATAGTTTTATTTATAAAGGAAAGCCAATATTAAATATGTGATCCTACATGTCATGCTCTAATGTTCTTTAGTTAGTCATCAAAGTCTTACCTTTAAGAGTTAAAGACATGGTGCTAAAGAAGAATAACAGGATTAAACTTCAAATTAAATGTAAAAATATTGAATATTTTTCTCAATGTTCCTTTTTATTTTCATTATTAATCTTGACTCAGATGCTTAATGAATTTAATATATACTTATTGTAACTTCTGAGGAGCCACACATGAAAGTATATGAATTGCAGCCTCCAAACTCCATCATATTTAAACATACATTTACAGAAATAACTGAATATAAACCAAAATGATGAGCATTACTTTTTTTAATTATTATTTTTTTATTTGTTCAAATTAGAAACAAGCTTGTTTCACATGTCAATCCCTTCTCCCTCTCCCTCCCTCAACCCACACCCCTCTTACCCCTCCCCAACCTCCCCCCATGCCCTCCACCCTGCATTCCCAAGGCAGGGTAGGGCCATTCACAGGGGCTCCGAAAAGTCCACCACATCATCCTGGGATGGGCCTAGGCCCTATCTCATGAGTCCAGGGTAAGAGTGCATCCCTTCACATGGAATGGGCTCTCAAAGTCCCTTCTTACACCAGGGAAAAAATACTAATCCACCACCAAAGGCCTCCTAGAGTGCAGAGGCCTCCTTATTGACATCCATGTTCAGGGGTCTGGAACAGTCCTGTACTGGCCTCCCAAACAGCATCTGGGGTCGATGTGTTCCCCCTTGTTCAGGCCAGCTGTTTCTGTGGGTTTCACCAGCCTGGTACCAACCACTTTGCTCTTCATTTCTCCCTCTCTGCAACTAAGTTCCAGAATTCAGTTCAGTGTATATCTGTGGATGTCTGCCTCTGCTTTCATCAGCCACCGGCTGAGGGCTCTAGGATGGCATAAAAATTACTCATCAATCTCATTTTAAGGGAAGGGTGTTTCGGTTATCCTCTCCACCATTGCCTAGATTGTCATTTCGTGTCATCCTTGTAGTTCTCTGGAAATCTCCCTAGTGCCAGATCTCTCCTTGGACCTAAAATGGCTCCCTCTAATTTTGTATCTCTTATCCTGCTCTCCTCTATTCTTCCCCCTCAATATATCTGCTCCTACATTTCCTACTCTCCTCTCTTCGTCTTCTGCTCTCATTCTGGCAGCTCCCTCTCCCCTACCCTCATGCTCCCACTTAGCTCAGTAGTTCCTGTCCCTTCCCATTCCTGGAGTCCATGCTTTTATACCCTAGAGTCTTTCATGTTTCCTAATTTCTTTGGTGAAGAGGATTGTAGGCTGGTAATCCTGTGCTCTATGTCTAAAATTTATATATGAGTGAGTACCTACCATGTTTGTCATTTTGTGACTGGGTTACCTCACTCAGGCTGGTTTCTTCTAGTTCCATCCATTTACTTGCAAAATTTCAAGATTACATTGTGTTATTTCTGCTGAGTAGTACTCCATTGTCTAAATGTACCACATTTTCTCTATCCATTCTTCAGTTGAGGGGCATCTATGTGGCTTCCAGGTTCTAGCTATTGCATGTCCTTCTTGTATGAATGTGCATTATTTAGGTATATACCCAAGAGAGGAATTGCTGGCTCTTGAGTTAGACTGATTCCCATTTTTCTGAGCAACCGCCATACTGATTTCCACAGTGGTCTTACAAGTTCACACTCTCTCCAGCAATGGAGGAGTGTTCCTTTTTCTTCACATCCTCTCCAGCATAGATTGTCATTGGTATTTTTGATTTTAGCCATTCTGACAAGTGTGAGTTGTTTTGAGTTGCATTTCTCTGATGGCCAAGGATTTTGATCACTTTCTTAAGTGTCATTCAGCCATTCCAGATTACTCTGTTGAGAATTCTCTATTTAGTTCTGCAGCCCACCTTTTAATTTCATTGTTTGGTGTTTTGGTGGCTAGCTTCTTGTGTTCATTGTATATTTTGGAAATCAGCCCTCTGTCAGATGTGGGGTTGGTGAAGATCTTTTCCCATTCTGTGGACTGTCGTTTTGTCTTACTGTCTTGTGTCCTTTGCCTTAAAGAAGCTTCTCAGTTTCAGAAGGTGCCATTCATTAATTGAAGATCTCAATGTCTGTGCTACTGGTTAATGTTCAGGAAGCAGTCTCCTGTGCCAATTCGTTAAAGGATATCTCCCACTTTTTCTTCCAGAAGATTCAGTGTGGCTGGATTTATGTTGAGATCTTTGATCCATTTGTACTTAAGTTTTCTGCATGATGACAGATATGGATCTATCTGCAATCTTCTGCATGTCCGAATCCAGTTGTGTCAGCACCATTTGTTGAAGATGCTATCTTTCTTCCATTGTATAGAGTTAGCATCTTTGTCAAAAATAAGGTGTTCATAAGTGTGTGGGTTAATATCAGGGTTTTCAATTTGATTCCATTTGTCTATCTGTCTATTTTTGTGCCAATACCAAACTGTATTCAGAGCTATAAGAGAGCTTGAAGTCAGGGATGGTGATGCCACCAGAAGACCCTTTATTGTACAGCGTTGTTTTGGCTATCCTGTGTTATTTTTTTGTTTTTCCATATAAAGTTGAGTATTGTTCTTTCAAGGTCTGTGAAGAACTTTGTTGGGATTTTGATGGAGATTGCATTGACTCTGTAGATTACTTTTGGCAAGATTGCTATTTTTACTATGTTGATTCTCCATATCCAGGAGCATGGGAGATTTCCATTTTCTGGTATCTTCTTTAATTTCTTTCTTTAAAGACTCAAAGTTCTTACTGTACAGGTTGTTCACTTTTTTGGTTAGTGTTACCCTAAGATATTTTATGATGTTGTGGATATTGTGAAGGGTGATGTTTCTCTGATTTCTTTCTCATTGGACCTGTATAAAGTAGGGCTATTAATTTTTTTGAGTTAATTTTGTATCCTGCTACTTTGCTGAAGGTGTTTTTCAGCTATAGCGTTCCCTAGCAGAGTTTTTCAGGTCATTTATGTAGACTATCATATCATTTGTAAATAGTGAAAGTTTGACTTCTTCCTTTCCAAGTTTTATACCTTTGATCTCCTTTTGTTGTCTTATTGCTCTAGCTAGAACTTCAAGTACAATATTGAAGAGATATGGAAAGAGTGGACAGCCTTGTCTTGTTCCTAATTTTAGAGGAATTGCTTTGACTTCCTCTCCATTTAGTTTGATGTTGGCTGTTGGTTTGACGTATATTGGTTTTATTATGTTTAGATATGTTCTGTTATTTCTGTTCTCTCCAAGATCTTTATCATGAGGCGGGGTTGGATTTTGTCAAAGATTTTTTCAGCATCTAGTGAGATGATCATGTGTTTTTTCTTTTTCAGTTTGTTTATATGGTGGATTACCTTGATGGATTTTCTTATGTTGAACTATCCTTGCATCCCTGGGATGCAGCCTACTTGATCATATTGGATGATTTTTCTGATGTGTTCTTTGATTCTATTTGCCAATATTTTGTTGAGTATTTTTGCATCAATGCTCATGAGGAATATTGGTCTGTAGTTCTCTTTTTTAGTTGTATCTTTGTGTGGCTTGTGTATCAACATGATTGTAGCTTCCTAAAAAGAGTTTGGCAATATCCCTTCTTCTTCTATTGTGTGCAACAACTCGTGCAGTACTGGTATTAGCTCTTGTTTGAATTGCTGGTAGAATTCTGCAGTGAAGACATCTGGCCCTGTGCTTTTTTTTGGTTGGAAGGCTTTTGATGATTGCTTCTATTTCATTAGAGGTTATGGGTGGATTTAAACTGCTTATCTGTTATTGGTTTAATTTTGGTAAGTGATATCTATCCAGGAAACTGTCCATTTCCTTTAGATTTTGGAATTTTTGTGGAGAACAGGTTTTCAAAGTATGACCTGATAATTCTCTGGATTTCCTCAGTGTCTGGTATATTTTTTTCTGATTCTTGTTAATTAGCATGCTCTCTCTGCCTTTTGGTTAGTTTGGCTAGAAGTTTGTCTATCTTGTTGATCTTCTGAAAGAACCAACTCTTTGTCTCATTGATTCTTTGTAATGTTTTTCTAGTTTCTACTTTATTGATTTCAGGCCTCAGTTTGATTATTTCTTGGTGTCTGCTCCTCCTCCGTGGTGAGTTTGCCTCTTTTTGCTTAAAAGATTTCAGTTGTTCTGTCAATTCTCTTATGTGACTATTCTCCAGTTTCTTCATACGAGCACTTAGTGCTATGAACTTCCCTCTTAGCACTGCTTTCAGAGTGTCCCATAAGTTTAGGTAGGTTGTGTCTACATTCTCATTAAATTATGGGAAGTTTTTTATTTCATTCTTTATTTCTTCCTCAACCCAGGAATGGTGCAATTGGGTGTTATTCGATTTCCACAAGTTTGTAGGTTTTCTGCAATTTTTATTGCTGTTGAATTCTAGCTTTAAAGCATGGTGATATGATAAGATACAAGGAGCTATGTCAATTCTTTTGTATCTGTGGAGGTTTGTTTTGTTGCCAACAATGTGGTCAATTTTAGAGAAGGTGCCATGTGGCGCTGAGAAGAAGTTATATTCTTTTGTATTTGGATGGAATGTTCTATAGATATCTGTTAAACCCAGTTCAGTCATAAGTTCTGTTTGATCCTTTGTTTCTTTGTTAAGTTTCTGTCTCCAGGTCCTGTCTAATGGTGAAAGTGGGCTGTTGAAGCCTCCTACTACAAGTGTGTGTGGTTTTATGTGTAGTTGGAGCTTTTGTAATGTTTCTTTTACAAATTTTTGGATGCCTTCATATTTGGGGCATAGATGTTTAGGATTAAGACTTCATCTTGATGGACTTTTCCTGTGACAAGTATGAAATATCCTTCTTCATATCTTTTGATTGATTTTAGTTTGAAGTCTAATTTGTTAGATATTAGGATTGCTACACCAGCTTGTTTCATGGGCCAGTTTGATTGGGAAATCTTTTCCCAACCCTTTACTCTGAGGTAACGTCTGTCTTTGAAGTTGAGGTGTGTTTCTTGAATACAGAAGGAGGAAGGATTCTGTTAGACTGTATCTTTTTATGGGCAGGTTAAGACCATTGGTATTGAGGGATATTAATGTCCATTGATTGTTTGTTTTGGATTTATTGTTTGTGGTGTCATTGTGTGTAGATTTCGCCTTCCTGTTTCTTTTCATGTTTGGTAGAATTGGATTATCTATTGCCTATATTTTTGTGAGCATAGTTATCTTCGTTGGGTTGGAGTTTTCCTTCTAGAGCTTTCTGTAGTGTTGGAGATTTTGATATTTATTGTTTAAGTCTGGTTTTGTCATGGAATATCTTGTTTTCTCCATCTATAGTGATTGAAAGTTTTGCTGGGTACAGTAGTCTGGGTTGGCATCTATGCTCCCTTAGTGTTTGTAGGCTATCTATTCAGGACCTTGTGGCTTTCAAAGTTTCCATTGCGAAGTCAGGTGTGATTCTGACAGGTCTGCCTTTATATGTTACTTGGCCTTTTTCCTTTGCTGATCTTAATATTTTCTCTTTATTCTGTAGATTTGTTGTTTTGATTATTATGTATTGAGAGGATTTCTTTTTGTGGTCCACTCTGTTTGGTGTTCTGTAAACTTCTTGTACTTTCATAGGCATATCCTTATGTAGGTTTGGGAAATTTTCTTCTATGATATTGTCGTATATGTTTTCTGTACCTATGAGCTGTATTCCTTCACCTTCTTCTATACCTATTATTCTTAGATTGGGCCTTTTCACAGTGTGCCATATTTCCTGGATATTTTGTGTTAAAGATTTGTTGGACTTGAGATTTTCTATGGTCTATGACTGTATATCCTCTACAGAGTCTTCAACACCTGAGATTCTCTCTTCCATCTCTTGAATTCTATTCATTATACTCACGTCTTTAGTTCCTGATTGTTTATCCAGCCTTTCTATTTCCAGCATCGCCTCATTCTGTGTTTTCTTTATTGTTTCATTGTTTCTATTTCAACTTTCATGCCTTAAACTAGTGATTCCTTCACTTGTTTGATTTTTTTTCTTGGCTTTCTTTGGATTCTTTAAGAGATTTGTTTACTTCTTGAATTCATTGGTTTGTCTTTTCCTCCATCTCCTGTAAATTTTTGTTTGTTTTTTCTTCTATTTCTTCAAGGGATTTTCTTATTTCCTCTTTAAAGGACTCTATCATTTTCCTAAGATAATTTTTGAGGTCCATCTCTTCTTCATGCTCTGTGTGGTGCTTTTCAGATCGTGCTGGTGTGGAGTCCGTAGATTCTATTGGTTTTTCTGTTGTTGAGTGTGTTCTTACTCTGTCTTCTTCCCATCCTTTCTTCCAGTGAGTGCAGTTTTGGTCTCTCCCTCTCTCAGTTGCCTGGCAGAGGGCTCAGGCTCTAATGGCAGCAGGATTGGAGCACGTGGTAGGTGGACAATGGTGGGATGTGTCCGGATTCAGGGTGGACCTTCCCGTACTGGGGAGGTCCTCTCTTGTTTGGGTGGGGATCAGGCAGAAGAGAGCAGGTGCTGATGGAAGAGGTTGGGGGTGGGCAGAGCAGCACCCAGACTCACCTGAGGGTAGGGCACCTGTCACAGGACAGAGGGCAGGGTGTAGACAGGGTTGAGTTGTGTCCGGACTCAGGGTGGGCTTTCTGGTCTGGGCTGGTCCCCTCTTGTGGGGGAGGGGTTCAGGCAGAAAAGAGCAGGGGTTTATAGGGGAGGTTGGGAAAAAGAGCAGCACCCAGACTCACCTGAGGCTCGGGCACCCGCTGAGGCTAGTGCACCCACTGCAGGACAGAGGACAGGGTGTAGACAGGGGTGAGGTATGTCCAGACTCAGGGTGGGCCTTCCTGTCTTGGCTGATCCACTCTTGTGTGGATAGGCTCAGGCAGAAGGGTTCAGGTGTTGATAGAGGAGGTTGGGGGGTGGACAGAGCAGTGCCCAGACTCATCTGAGGCTAGAGCACCTGAGACTTGGGCACCCACTCCTGAGTATTACTTCGAATGAAGAATTTCTTCTAGTTGAATTTTCTGTCTGATTTCAGGTATATATAGGAGAGTAGAAGTAAATTTGTTGTGATATATAGCACAATATTTAAAAAAATTTTAAAAAATACTGCCCTTTGTGGTTTTGAAAAATAATATTTGTATGAGACAGAGAATAGAGTTTACAAAATTCCCTGAAAGTGTAACATTCAGCAATTTTTTCTCTTTTTTGGATAAATCAATTAATTACAAATAAAATTAATAACTTTGATGTGGATATATACCCCATGCTTTCTTTTGTACAAGCATCTGCCAATATTACAAATTAGTTATTGAAACTAATATACAATATTTAGGACTTTTTTTTTGCTTTTCAGACAGGGTTTTCTGTGTTATAGCCCTGGCTGTCCTGAAACTTGATCGGTAGCTCAAGCTGACCTTCACCTCAGAGATCTCCCACAAATTTCTGAACTAGTCCAGGGAATAAAGGTATGCTCAACCAGTGTCACCAATGTTTGACTTTTGGAATGTATTAAAGAATGAATGACTCAGTCAGTGTTAGGTAAAGAAAAATTAGAAATGTACAAGCTTAAGACATTTTGACCAAATTATTAGCTTCTATTTTCATGATTTTCCTTTCATTGTTTAATTTCTTTATCTCATTTCTTCCTTCCTTCCTTCCTTTCTCTCTTTCTTTCTTTCTCCTCTGTCTTTCTTTCTCCCTCTCTTCTTCTTCTTATAGGTTTTCTGAGCGTATGATTTTCTTATAAAAAGAATTTTTTGTCAAGAACACTGACATTTAAGCTGAAACCAAAAGTTCTATGGAGTCAAGATATATTGGGCATGTTTCCATTTTTTTTTCCACTGAGTACTATTCAAATTCTCCATCCATTCTTCAGTTGAGGGACATCTAGGTTGTTTCCAGGTTCTGGCTATTACAAATAATGCTACGATGAGCATCATAGAACATATGTCCTTGTTGTATGAATGTGTTTCTTTTGGATATATGCCTAAGAGTGGAATTGCTGGATCTTGTGGTAGACTGATTCCCATTTTCTTGAGAAATCGCCATACAGATTTCCAAAGTGGCTGTACAAGTTGGCACTCCCACCAGCAGTGGAGGAGTGTTCCCCTTTCTCCACATCCTCTCCAGCATAAACTGTCATTGGTGTCTTTGATTTTAGTCATTCTGACAGGTATAAGATGGTATATCAGAGTTGTTTTTATTGGCATTTCCCTGATGGCTAAGGATGTTGAACACTTTCTTATGTGCCTTTCAGACATTTTAGATTCCTCTATTGAGAATTGTCTATTTAGTTCTCTAACCCACATTTTAATTGGATTATTTGGTGTTTTGGAGACTAGCTTATTGAGTTATTTGTAAATTTTGCAGGTCAGCCCTCTGACGGATGTGGGGTTGATAAATATCTTTTCCCAATCTGAGGGTTGTCGTTTTGTCTTGCTGACTCTCTCCTTTGCCTTACAGAAGCTTCTCAGTTTCAGGAGGTTCCATTTATTAATTGTTGATCTCAGTGTCTGTGCTACTGGTGTTATGTTCGGGAATCATTCTCCTGTACCAATTCATTCAAGGGTATTTCCTACTTTCTCTTCTAATAAGTTCAGTGTGGCTGGTTTATGTTGAGGTCTTTGATCCATTTGGAGTTAAGTATTGTGCATGGCAATAGACATCGATCTATCTGCAGTCTGTTACATGCCAGCAACCAGTTATGCTTGCACCATTTGTTGAAGATGCTTTCTTTATTCCACCGTATAGCTTTAGCTTCTTTGTAAAAAATCAGGTGTTCATAGGTGTGCAGGTTAATATCAGGGTTTTCACTTCAATTCCATTGGCCTACCAGTCTATTTTTGTGCCAATACCAAGTTGTTTTCAGGACTATAGCTCTATAATAGAGCTAGAAATCAGGGATGGTGATGCCTCCGCAAGTTCGTTTATTGTGCAGGATTGTTTTGGCTATCCTGGGTCCTTTTTTTTCCATATAAAGTTGAGAATTAGTTTTCCAATGTCTGTGAAGAACTGTGCTGGGATTTTGATGGGGATTGCATTGAAACTGTAGATGGCTTTTGGCAAGACTGCAATTTTTATTATGTTGATCCTACCTATCCAAGAACATGGGTGATCCTTCTGTTTTCTAGTATCTTCTTTAATTTCTTTCTTTAAAGACTCAAAATTCATATGATACAGGTCTTTCACATTTTTGGTTAGCATTACCCCAGATATTTTACGTTGTTTGTGGCAATTGTAAAGGGTGATGTTTCTCTGATTTCTTTCTCAGCACATTTATCATTCATATATATTAGGTCTTTTGATTTTTTTTAGTTAATCTTTTATCCTGCTGCTTTGCTGAAGGTTTTTGTCAGCTGTAGGAATTCCCTGGTAGAGTTTTTTGGTTCACTTATGTAAACTATCATGTCATCTGCAAATAGAGAAAGCTTGACTTCTTCTTTCCTATTTGTATCCTCTTGATCTCCTTTTGTTTTCTTATTGCTCTAGCTAGAACTTCAAGAGAAGAGATATGGAGAGGGTGGACAGCCTTGTCTTGTTCCTGATTTTAGAGGCATACAAGCAAATGGATGGAACTAGAAGAAACCATTCTGAATGAGGTAACCCAGTAACAAAAATACAGTCATGGTATGTACTCACTCATATGTGGATTTTAGACATAGAGTAAAGGATTGCTAGCCTGCAGTCCATGCTGCCAGAAGGGTTGGTAAATGAGGAGGACCCTAAGTGAGACATACATGGTCCCCTGGAGAAGGGGAAAGGGACTAGATATCCTGAACAAATTGGGAGCATGGGGAAGGGGAGAAGGAACTAGGAGAATGAGAAGGGGAGAAGAGGGGTGAGGAATACATGATGGGACATAGAGTTTGAATTGGGGGAATAACAAGATATTATAGGTTTAAAGAGAAATCAGGCACTAGGTGAATGTTTGGAGAGCTACAAAGATGACACCAACTAACAATCTAAGCAACAGAGGAGAGGCTACCTTAAATTCCTTCTCCTGATAATGACATTGATGACTAATTCATATGCCATAATATAGCTTTAATCCAGCAGCTGGTGGAAGTAGAAGCAGACACCCACAACTAAACCTTGAATGGAAATCCAGTTGCAGAGAATAGGTCCTGATGAGCAAAGTGTTCCATACCAGTCTGGTGAAACCCACAGAAACAGTTGACCTGAACAAGGGATAGCCCATGGTCCCCAGAATTATAGCTGGGAAACAAGAATGGAACTGATCCAAACCCCCTGAATGTGGGTATCAGTGAGGAGAACTTGGAAATCTATCGGGCCTCTTGTAGTGGATCAGTACTTATCCCTAGCATAGCAATAGACTCTGGCAGCCCATCCCACATGGAGAGATACTCCATGAGCCTAGACACAACAGGGTTGGCCTAGGCCCTTTTCTAAAGAATATGACATACTTTGAAGACACCCTATGGAAGACTTCACCCCCTGGGGAGCAGAAAGCATATGGGATAGGTAGGGTGTTTATTGTAGGGGCAGGGGAGGAGGGGAGGGAGAGGGACCTGGGATTAACATGTAAAATAATTTTCTTTCTAATAAAAAGGAAAAAAGAAATAAGACAAAGAAAAGAAATCAGTGCTATACAAATTGTAAAAGCAAAAACAAAACAAAAAAAAAGATTTATTGGGTATGTATTATCCGCAGAGTTAACTTGAAAAACATTTTATCAGCAGACTTAACTTGAAAAACATTTTCAGTACTGATGGTTTTCTACCCATCTCTCTAAGGGAGACATTGTAATCACCCTGCTTTACAGATGGGAAAAATGGCACACAAGTAAGCTTTTGTGTGAGCAATGGGTTTCATAATTGCCAATCACTTGCCCTGGAAAGAAGATGCAGAGTAGTCATGGTTTGAATCCACAGTGCAAGAGAACAAAATTCAGAAAGATATAGCTTCGAGCACTCTCAGTTGTTGGTAGTCGCTGTATTTTGAGTTTATTTGTTTACTTAAAAAAAAGCTCAACATATCCTTGTAAGAAATAAATTCTGGTAAAAGTAGTTGTTTCATAGCATAGTTATTCATTTGGACTTCAGTCTGGAAATGAGTTGAATGAAGAAAAGAACTGTCACAAAACTGATTGCTTCAGAAGACAAAGAAAAATAAGTGCTGAAACCTGATTGGCTGTGGGCCTATGCATGTCTTGTGGACACATGTGCTAACAGTATCTTTGAGTTCATATTCCACTAACTTTTTGAGATGAGGTTTCTCACTAAACCTGGAGCTTGTTGCTTTAGACAGACTGACTGGACACCCAATCCCAGGGATTCACCTGTCCCTGTCCTTCAGTGTTGAAGTGACAATAGTGACCTGCCATACCTGGCTCTACTGAGTACTGAGATCCAAATTGTGCAACAACTCACTTTACGCACTGAGCCCCCTCCCTAATCCTCAGAGGTTAGTAGAAGCTACAGGTGCTTCAGGCTGAGCAATAAGCCATAGAGTTTTGTTGCAGTTTTATCTACTATGGTTTTAGGTCAGCAGATAGTGGGTAGCTTTCGAAAGGTAATGAATATGCCTGAGAGAACCATGGTTCTTCATCTGTAACATTTCACTTCTCCATATCCCCATGCTATCTATGATCAACTAAGGCTAAGCAATCTGCCGATGTCACATGTCAAACAGGGCTTTTGCACAGAATCACAATTAAGTATGGAAAGCTTAGGGTTACTGAATCTGGGTGGTGGTTACATGAAAAAAATTACCACCAACCAGAAATAGCTTCATTGTGATTGTTTTAAAGATAAATAAAAATGTTAATTTATGTTCAGACATCTAAATAAATAAATAAATATAATTGTATGTCACCTGGACTTGAATAGACTATTTACTCATATTCCTAACCAAGAGGGATATTTTTTCTCTATTATAGAGCATTTTCTGCTTAATGAACTCTCCATGTAAAAACAAATGTTGACAAAATCCACAAAGCAATACATTTTAAATGAGGAATCATGTGGCTCTAACAAACTGTACTACATGGTAAAATGATAAAACTTACCAGGTGTTTGTTTTTTGTAAAACACAAGGTTCATATATAAAATAAAAAGAATTAATTCTTTATTTCATTCATTTGTTTTTCTTGGACTTAGAATTTTACTCAGTCTTGAGTCATGTTTACTTCACTCAGGTTTCCTCGGATCTAGTGTATAGAATGGATTTTTCTCACATGCATTGTGGCCATTGTTATGTATTTTTATTTATTAGATTTATTTATTCACTTATCAATATGATTTTAATCTAATATTTCTAAACTCATTTCAAAGTAGCATGCTTCTTTGGCTATTGGTGAATTATACAGCACAAGTAGCCAATGTACAGCTTAAGAAATCTTCTAAAATTAAAGATAAGGAGAAAAATCAATGTATTAAAAGGAATTTGATGCAATGTAGATGAATGCATAAAATGTGTGCCCCCAAAATAATATATTAAATGATATATAGGTTTGTAAAATGATATATAGGTTTGTAGTTAATTACATCTGTATCTATTTCTTCCATTAGGTTGAGTTGTTATTGAAGATGGGAGTTGTAACTCATGAGTCTCATGCATTTTCTGGTCTGCTCCTGAGAATTTGCAATAAGCATTTATTGGTCTGTGAGCAATTGAATTGAAAACACAAATAGTAATGATTCTTTTAGTCCTAAGACACTTAAACTGAATATGGTAAGCTTTCATAATTAGGTATTGTGAAATTAAATTAGAATAAAGACATTTACTGCACTGTCTATAATTCAAAGCTTGGCAGTGGGAAATGTAAAAGCAGCCATGTAACATCTAAATGAATATTATCCATCAGATTTGACATTTATTAAGCAATACCCACACGCTGGGCACTGCTGTAAACACAAACTCTTTTCAGTGAACTTAAATTTATCTCTGTTGGCTTTGTTCCCCCTGAAATAGATGGATGTAATTTCATGGCAGATGGTAAGCGAATACAGGATGATGGCGTGACTTTTCAGTTTTTATAAGCTGCTGTTTAAATCAGCTCCTTTTACTGAGAATCCATTGCCTCACCCAGACCCGACATTTCAGTTACAACCTCCTCCATATTATGAGCATTCAATAGATTTACTCAGTTAAGAACACCATATGGGTGCTAAACTGTTGGTTGTACTTTGCCATTAAACAGTGTATTTTTGACATAATATAGAACAGTAGTTTGGTTAATTTTTTTTCAATTAAAAATATTTACATCCACAGTTCACTTTCAAGGGATGCTGGTAGGTTTGCATTAAGTAGCCTGCCATCCAGAAGTTTGACAGAAGTACAGAAAATTCTGGTGAAATTGACTCTGGAGAAATGGCATTCCAAGAAGATTATTTTAAAAGATAAATAATAATGTAGCAATTTAATATTTCAGTACCATTTATTTATTTAACTATATTTCATGTGAAATATAACTTACAAATTTTCCCATAGATATGTATTTAATAGCATACATTTAATTTAATGCATTTTTGCTGTCATAGAAAAACTGGTGATGTTAAAGCTTTTGAAAAATTTTGAGCATCAGGGGTGAACATGAATGCCGTCTCCCAGTACCACAGACTATGCAGTTGAGTTTCCAGCATTTGAGGCAACCTCAGGGTCAGCACACCTGGAATATAATAGATAACCTTCATGATCATGTTATTGCCTCTGTTAAGTACTAAGTTTCTACCTTCCACTATTGTAGGGGACACCTTAACCACACCTGCTAGGGGCTGGCTACAGGTATGCCTGACCACACATGTAAGGGTATGGTCAGGGTGATGTAGGGAAGGTTTAAGAGTGAGGGGTGCTCACAAGGGCTTCCCTTCTTCCATTTCATCCTCAGCTTGCTGCACTTGTTGCTGCCCTGCCGGCTGGCTAGGTTGCTCTCCAAGTAAGGCTTTTCCCTAATAAATTCCCTTATATTTTATCTGGCTCCATATTGGTAAATCCCACAATACACCATATGATTTAAAATGCAACTTTCAATTTTAAAAATTTCAGAATTTTAGTTCTTTACTATATTTTTTTGTAGTAATTACCAGGTTTTTGAGGGGAAATTGATAGTGGGACTTATCTCAAGGGACATGAAAAGGAAAAACTATTTGAGGATTCTTGCTTCTTTTATCTTTTGTGAAGCAAGATCATAAGCTGCCTATACAAAATGACATGAGTGGGCCCAGATTGTTATGTAGTACAGTGCATATATATTTTTTTTTCAGGAGGGAAATCCTGAGTTTAATTACCCAGAACCCTTATTGTATTTCTTTCCTATATCCATATGGCATATTAGGATTGCCAGAATATCTGAAAATCTTTATTTTAATTACTGTCAGAAACTTTTCCAGATCCTAGAGAAAGCAGAAGGACAGACATTAACACATGCTTCTTGCAGGGAAAGAGTCCAGCATTGTCTTCTCTATTCTCTACTTCTAACATCTTCTTCTATTACAGAGATGGTTGTGCACTCAAAAGTGGTCTGTGACAAGTTCTCAGGAACATCCAAACAATGACAAAAGGTAGTTGAATGACAGTTGTGCTGTGAAAAATCTAGCTGACTTTGTTAACTGGAACTCATCAGAATGAACCTAACCTCTCAGAGACGGAAGGGGGATGGACTGTAAATACTATCAGCCTATAATTATCTTCCATAGACAGTGTATGAAGAATCATAAGCTTACCAAAAGAATTTGGCCTTGAACTACCAGGAATTGTATTGGTGTTTGTTCAAGTCTTTACAATTCAAGGTGGAGCCCAGGAAAAAACATGATCAGAGGGCCCCAGAGAGTCTTCTCAATTTTGAGTAGCATTGTTTGTTTTTTATAAAGAACACAGACACACACACACACACACACACACACACACACACACGGTTCAAATTTCACATACAATCCATTCTGTGGACAAAGAAATGTATTTGGTTTTTAATCTTCCATTTAAAAAAGCACAGAGAGGCCTATTAAGATTAAATCATTAATACTGAACAAATGAACTACACAAGTGCAATCTTAGTATCCTAACATGGTATCTTCAGTATATGAAATGATAATTTCCCCTCACACACAAACAGAATGAGAACTGGGCAGGAAAACCAATATGAGTGATGGGAGATAAGGTGGGATGTTTATTCTCCTTCCATCAGATGATCAGTTGTCTTAGTGCCCACTTCGATGGTGTTCAGAGGGCCAATATACACAGACATCAGGGATATTTCTTTACACAAAAATGGATAAACGTGATGAGAAATGAAATACAAAACAAAACTTTTGTATAGAGACTGGTATTTTTGCAAGTTGAATTATACTCAATAGCCTCCATTGCTTTTTCTGGCTTTATTTGTAAATATTGAAAACCATATGATATATTGATTACACTAATGCTGAATCAATTACTTGTCATAATAGATAATAAATGTGAAACTAATTTCTTCTGTGATGCTCTAAGAATCTAAGAAATGCTGTCAATTTCTCCTTTCAACTATCTCTTTGGACTATGTATTTGTATGGTTTAGGTTGAATTGGACACGTTGTATGTTGTAAAACATATAAGTACCACACAAAACATCTCTGAACTTGAAATCAGTGCATTTTTGAAAATGGAAACCAGATGGTAATAATTCATAGGGTTAAGGTAAAGTGCAAGTTTTGTGTGGCATAAAATATAAACTTACTGAACAGCTTCATAAAGTGTCGTAAGTCAATATATTTAAAATCATATTTCCTTCTTCATTACAGGTACAGCATCCAGTCCAGGAAATCAATCACAATATTAATGAATCACAACTCTTTGAAGCCTAAGAAATGCTGTCAATTTCCCCTTTCAACTATCTCTTTGGACTATGTATTTGTACGGTTTACGTTGAATTGGACACGTTGTATGCATCATAAAAGTCCAACATCAGTGTTACTTGTATGTCCTTTGAATGTTTATCTCTTCTTGGGTTCCTGTTTTGTTGATTTTTCAGTAAAATATGTAGGGGAATATTATTTTAAGGTGCATGACTTTCATTTATGCTACATTTATTTAACTCTGTGAAGCTATGTTACTTTGCTAGTCTAAAACACCTGGTGGTCCTAATAAAGAGCTGAATTTCCAATGGGGAGCTAGGAGCAAGGCTAAATGGGCCTGGCAGATAGAGAGTATAAATGGTAGGAGAAAGGTGAAGTGAGGAGCAACAAGAAAATAGGGAGAGGAAGATGTCCGTGGGTGAGCCTCCAAGCCACTCAGACACCCATAATCCGAGCCACCCAGCCACCAATCCAACCACGAAGTAAGAAGATAGGTAAGATATACAGAAATGAGAAAGATAAAGACCCAGAGGAGAAAGGGAGATGGGTTAATTTAAGTTTTAAAAAAAGCTGGCTAGATACAAGCCAAGCTAAAGCGAGTCATTCATCTTTAAAAATAAGCATCTGTTAACGATTTACTTGGGAGCTGCTGGAGACCACCCCCCCAAAAAAAACACAAAATAGTAAAAAGCATTTAACACAACAGTATCAGGGAAAATATAAACAAAAAGAAATATTTCTGACATTCTCTGTATAGATCCTCTTTTGGGATAGGAAATGGATGAATAATATTGAGAATCATCAACATATTTCCATTCATGCTTATGAAAATAGCACAATACATCAGTAATTCGGTAATTCACTAGTCAAGTGTTTTGGATCCTTAGTTTCTCTAGAATAATCAGTAATTGCTAAAATCTTTTAGAGCAAAATATTTGGAAAATTGAGTGATTATATTTATGTTCATTTTCTCCAGTGTCTCAGCATCTCAGTGTCCACCTTGCTAACATTATGCTAATAATGTTGTCAAATCTTCTAGGTTGCTGTTTTCTGTGTATGCAATATTCTTACCTTTATGAGTCAACAAAGATCTTAAATGAATACAATAAAGATAGAATCAGATTAAATTACCGTAGTCTTCCTCAGAGCTGTTAGGTAGTGATGTTCAAATACAGAGAGTTCCAAAAATCTGATAAATATTATTTTATTCTGCTTGCACACAGAAATTATAGGTGTCAAATCTAGAGACAGAAATAATTATGGATAAAAGAATTCCCAGAGTTCATCCTTAGATAAAAGTATAAAAGCATATAAACCTGTGTACATTTACATATACATATGAAAGCTTGTATCCATGAACTCACCAGTAGAAGCAATATGGAAGTTATGATCTGATTTATTACCATGGATCAGGAGTCATCACAGATATTTTAGCAGAGATGGAAGACACAGGACACAAGACAGGTGACTGGAGATGAAAGAGAACAAATAAAATTGCGTGTGGTAAGACTAATATAAGACTCAATAGAAGTTAATAATGAGTCCTACTTTTAGATGAAGATGAATTCTTTTGGTTTGAAACTCGTAAGAAGACATATCTACCTCTAGATTATAATCTGTATGAAGTCAGAGGTCAGGAACAAATATGAAAGTAACTATTACAAAATATAGTATATAAAGTTTGTATCATGAATTTTTTTTTGGTTAGAAACACCCATTCCCTCTCCCTCCCATTCTCCCTTGATCCTTACCAACTCCCCCAACCCACTCCCATGGGGGGAATCATCAAAGGCTGTCACATCATTTGGGGGAGGGCCTAGGTCATCCTCCATGTATCTGGGCAGAAATAGTATACATCCACAGGGAATGTGATCCCAAAGTCCATTTGTGCACTAGGGATAAATACTGGTTGCACTGTTAGAGGCCCCATAGCCTGCCCAGGCCTCCTAACTAGCAACCACAGTCAGAGCATTTGTTTCAGTACAATGCCGGTTTCCCAGCTTTACAAAAGAGGTCATGTACTCTCACTAGGTCAGGTAAGCTGGTTCTGTAGGTTTCTCCAGCACAGTCTTGACTCCTTTTGTCATCCTTCCTCCCTCTCTACAACTGTATTGCCAGAGTATGGCTCAGTGCTTGGCTGTGGGAGCCTATTTCAGATTCCATCAGCTGCTAGATGAAGACTATTCAAGGGGTCTGGTTTGGTCCTATGTTGGTTCCCCAGCTGTCAGACTGGGGTCCATGAGTTCCCACTTTCTCAGGTCAGCTGTTTCTACATGTTTTTCCAGCATAGTCTTGACCCCTTTGTCGCTTACTCTTCCCTCTCTGAAACTGAATTTTAGGAGTTGGGCTTAGTGCTTAGCTGTGCGTGTCTGATTCTGCTTCAATTAGCTACTGAATGAAGGCTCTAGGATGGCATTTAGGGTAGTCATTATTCTGGTTATAGGCAAAGGGCATTTAATGTAGCCTTTCCACTATTGTTTAGGTTCCTAATGGGGTCATCCATGTGGCTCTCTGTACAATTCTTTAGTACCAGAATTCTCTTTAAACCTATAGTGGCTTCCCTATTGATGTGTGTCTTTACTTGTTCTCTATTCCACTCCCCAATCAATCTCCCTGATTTCTCATGTTCTACTCTGCCACTCCTCTTCTCCCTCCTCTTCTTCCTACCTCCCTCCCTTCTCCCCCCATGCTCCCAATCTTTTCAGGGGCTCTTGTGCCTTTATTCTTCACTGGAGGACTGTATATGCCTCTTATGGTCCTTCTTATTACCTTGCTTCTCTGGAGGTGTGAACTGTAAGCTGTTAATCCTTTGCAATATGTCTAATATCCATATATGAATGAGAACATACCATGCTTGTCTTTCTGTGACTGGGTGACCTCACTTAGGGTGATTTTTTCTAGTTCCATCAATTTGCCTGCATTTCAAGATTCCATTGTTATTTTCCAATGAGTAGTACTACATTGTGTTAATATTCCACATTTTCTGTATCCATTCTTCAGTTGAGGGGCATATAGGGTTCAGGGTTCTGGCTATTATGAATATTGCTAGTATGAACATAGTTGAACAGATGACCTTAGTGTATGAATGTGCACCCTTTGGGTCTATGCCTATGAGTAGAATTGCTGGATCTTTTTGTTTCCATTTTTATTTAAATTAGAAACAAGATTGTTTTACATGTCAATCCATGTTCCCTCCTCATCCCCTAATCCCCTGCCCCCCACTAATACCCTAGCTATCTCATAATTTTCTGCTCCCCAGGAGGGTGAGGATTTACACTCTGGCTCTTCAGAGTATGTTATTTCCTTTGGGATCGGGCCTAGGACTTCCACCCTGTATCAAGGCTGAGGTAGTATCACTCTTTGTGGAATGGGCTCCCAAAGTCCATTCCTATGACAAGGATAAGTACTGATCTGCTACAAGAGGCCCCATAGATTTCCGAGGCCTACTCACTCACACCCACATTCATGGGGTCTGGATCAGTCCTGGTTTCCCAGCTATCAGTCTGGGGACCATGAGCTCCCAATTTTTCAGGTCAGATGTTTCTGTGGGTTTCGACAGCCTGGTCTTGACACCTTTGCTCACCACTCCTCCCTCTCTGCAACTGGATTCCAGATCAGCTTAGTGTTTACCTGTGGGTGTCTGCTTCTACTTCCATCAGCAGCTGAACAAAGGCTCTATGATGGCATATAAGGTAGTCATCAATCTCATTATCAGAGGAGGGCATTTAATGTAGACTCTCCACTGTTGCTTAGATTGCTAGTAGGTGTCATCCTTGTTGATTTCTGGACATTTCCTTGTGCCTGATTTATTTTTAAACCTAAAATGGCTCCCTCTATTATGGTATCTCTTATCTTACTCTCCTCTATTCTTCCCCCAACTCAACCTTCCTGTTCCCTCCTGTCCTCCTCACCCCACCTCTTCTCCTGTTCTCCTTCTCCTCCGCTCCCCCCATGCTTCCAATTTGCTCATGAGATCTTGACCCTTTTCTCTTCTTTAGAGGATGATGTATTTCTCCCTTAGGGTCCTCCTTGTTCCCTAGATTCTCTGGTGGTGTGGAATGTAGGCTGTTAATCCTTTCCACTATGTCTAAAATCCATATATGAGTAAGTACCTACCATGTTTGTCTTCTTGTGACTGGGGTTACCACACTCAGGTTTGTTTCTTCTAGTTCCATCATTTGCATGTGAATTTCAAGATTCCATTGCTTTTTCCACTGAGTAGTACTTCATTGTGTAAATTTACCACCATTTCTCTATCTATTCTTCAGGTGAGGGGCATGTAGGTTGCTTGCAGGTTCTGGCTATTACAAATCTTGAGGAAGACTGGTTCCCATTTTCCTAAGAAACTACCATGCTGATTTCCAAAGTGGCTGTACAAGTCTTCACTCCCAACAGCAATGGAGAAGGGTTCCCCTTTCTGCAATCTTCCCTAGCATAAACTGTCATTGTTGTTTTTGATTTTAGTCATTCTAATGGGTATAAGTCATTCTGAGTTCCTTTGATGATGAGGATTGTAGGCTGGTAATACTTTGTTCTATGTATAAAATTCATACATGGGTAGGAAAATAAGATGTTTGTCTTTTTGTGATTGGGCTACCTCACTCAGGATGGTTTCTTCTAGTCCCATCCACTGGCCTGAGAATTTCAAGATTCCATTGTTTTTTTTTTTTTTTTTTCTGATGACTAGTACTCTGTTGTGTAAAGGTACCATATTTTCTCTATCCATTCTTCTGTTTAGGGGCATCTAGTTTGCTTCCAGGTTCTGTCTATTACAAATAATGCTTCTATGAACATAGTTGATGAACATATGTCCTTGTTGTATGAATGTGCATGCTTTTGATATATGCCCAAGAGATGAATTTCTTGATCTTGAGGTAGACAGATTCCCAGATACCAGAAAATGGAAAGATCTCCTTTGCTCTTGGATAGGTAGGATCAACATAGTAAAATGGCAATCTTGCCAAAAACAATATACAGATTCAATGCAATTCCCATCAAAATCCCAACACAAATCTTCACAGATCTTGAAAGAACAATTCTCAAATTTATATGGAGAAACAAAAGACCCAGGATAGCCAAAACAACCCTGGACAAGAGAGGAACTTCTGGGAGCATCACGGTGCCTGACTTAAAAGCTCTATTACAGAGCTGTAGGCCTGAAAACAGCTTGGTATTGGCACAAAAATAGACAGGTAGACAATGGAATAGAGTTGAAAACCCTGATATTAACCCACACACAGAGAAACACCTAATTTTTGATAAACAATCCAAATTTATATGATGGAACAAAGATGGTACTGGCATTACTGGTTGCAGACTTGTAGAAGACTGCAATTAGACCCAAGCCTATCGCCTTGCACAAAATTAAGTCCAAATGGATCAAAGACTTCAACTTAAATTCAGCCACACTGAACTTATTAGAAGACAAAGTGGGAAATACACTTGAATTAGTTGGTACAGGAGACTGCTTCCTGAACATTACAGCAGTAGCACAAAAACTGAGATCAACAATTGATAAATAGGACCTCCTGAAACTGAGAAGCTTCTGTAAAGCAAAGGAGACAGTCAGCCAGACAAAACGGCAGCCCACAGACTGGGAAAAGATATTCACCAATCCCACATCTCACAGAGGGCTGATCTCCAAAATATACAAAGAACTCAAGAAGTTAGTCTGCAAAACACCAAACAATCCAATTAAAAAGTGGGGTACAGAACTAAATAGACAATTCACAATAGAGGGATCTAAAATGGCTGAAAGCCACATAAGAAAGTGTTCAACCTCCTTAGCCATCAGAGAAATGCAAATCAAAACAACTCTGAGATACCATCTTACTCCTGTCAGAATGGCCAAAATCAAAAACACCAATGTCAGTACAAGCTGGAGAGAATGTGGAGAAAGGGGAACACTTCTCCACTGCTGGTGGGAGTGCACCTTGTACAGCCACTTTGGAAATCAGTGTGGTGACTCTTGAAGAAAATGGGAATCAGTCTACCACAAGATCCAGCAATTCCATTCCTAGGCATATACCCAAAAGAAGCCCATTCTTACAACAAGGACATCTGTTCAATGATGTTCATAGCAGCACTATTTGTAATAGCCAAAAATGGAAGCAGCCTAGATGCCCATCAACCAAAGAATGGATAGAGAAAATGTGGCATATTTACAAAATGATTTCCAAACATTTACTATGTTGATCCTACCTATCCAAGAGCATGGGAGTTCTTTCTATTCCTGTTTTTTTTTTTTTTTTTAATTTCCTTCTTTAATGACTCAATGTTCTTGTCATACTGGTCTTTCATCTGTTTGGCTAAAGTTACCCCAAGATATTTTATGTTGGTTTTTTTGTGGCTATTATAAAGGGTGATGTTTCTCTGATTTCTTTCTCTGCACATTCATTATATATTGTGCTGGGTTTTTGATAGGGATTGCATTGTATCTGTAGATTTCTTTTGGTAAGATTGCCATTTTTACTATGTTGATCCTACCTATCCAAGAGCATGGATATATATTAGGGCTACTAATTTTTTTTTAGTTAATCTTGTATCCTGCCACTTTGAAGAATTCTTCTGGTCACTTATATAAGCTATCGCATATCATTTGCAAATAATGACAGTTTGAAGAAATCAAACTGTACCATGTATCTTATTTGTTTTGTTTCATTTGTTGAAATTATCAGATGCAGCATATTTCAAAATCTATGTTACATAAGTCTTCATAGACTGAAGCTCAATCCAGCCTTACACTTCATTTATTAGAATTATAGTGTTAATTGCTTGATTAAATTTATATTGAAGAGGAAAACTGACTTCATGTGAAGGGTTGAGGCACAGGTCATCCTCAGATGTTATTTAGAACATAGCGTTTTAATAATTGGTCTCTAATCTCTTGGGCACACAGCAACATGGTGTCATAAGAAAGGAGAAAATCTGCCTGAAAATAAACAGACAATTTCAGTATTGCCTTTACCTGTAACAATATGAAATAGATCATGCTGACGTTTCTGCTTTAATTATCGAAGCTGTTTGTTGAAGGCAATTTCAAAAGGCACTTTTTAATTTGAAGGGTATTTTTTTCTTTTATTCCTTGGCTTTTCTTTCTATTTTCCTTCTTTATGTAAAATCAATACCTTCTGAAGGGAAAGTAACATTCCCCCCAAGATAATTGAAGAATAACTGCCTCATATGTCTATGCACCCAAGGAGGTGTCAGATTCCTATAAGTGAAAAACAAACAGCATGTGGTAAGTACTTGGTTTTATAATGGTGCTCTCTCTCTCTCTCTCTCTTAATCTCCCACCCTCCCTTAATCCCTCTGTCCCTTCCCCTGTCTCAATGTGTGTTTGTGTTTGTGTGTGTGTGTGTGTGTGTGAGAGAGAGAGAGAGAGAGAGAGAGAGACAGAGAGAGAGAGAGAGAGAGACAGAGAGATAGAGAGACAGAGAGAGACAGAGAGAGAGACAGAGAGACAGAGAGACAGAGACAGAGACAGAGACAGAGACAGACTTGGTTTGATTTTGTGATCTTTTGTATATTTGCTTTTCCTCTAGGGTAGAAGAGAGAGTGAAACTGAAGGGAAATTTTTTGATGACTTAAATGTTAAGATGTTTCCTGCATTACCTTCGATATTCATTTATAGTGGGACAGCTATTCTGTGGAATGAATCTATATAATTCCATAAGTACAGTTGAAATTAAAATGTGTTCTTCAGATACTGATATTTTTTTTATTAAACATTTGTCTAATCCATTTTGCTAACATTTGTATTAACAAAAAGAGTTACCCAGGCACTTTTACATTGTAAAGAATGCAGAATAGATATTTTATTTTTAAAAATACCCCATTACTAGTGTTACTTATGTGTTTTTCTAATCTATAGAGGTCTTCTTTTCCATGTTAGTGTGTTTCCCTCCTGCCACTTGGTCACAGTTCACATATTGTATGATTTGTTTAGCTTAACTGCAAACAGAAATATGTTCACAAAGTTTTAAATATGTGGAATATAGTTGAATACATTATAAATTACATTGTACTATTACCAATAAAATTAGACTATAATTTTAATACTTTTCAATTTATTTTTTGCTTTCACTAAATAGTATTTAATTATTCACCAGTGGTCAGTGAGGGAGAAATATAATTTTCAAACATGTTTAAATATGAATCAAATAATATCAAATTACTACCTCTTCAGTAAATCATCCTGTACATTTCCTGCAATTCAACTGTGTATCATTAATATTATTGGCTTCCTACTTAACAGAACTACAATTGCAACCATCATTTTATTGACACTTAAGATACCATGTAATTGAGCTTTCATGTAAAAGGTAGTAGCCACTACCATGGGGCCAAATGTATTTTTATTAACCTGTTGCTCACTAATCAATATTTTTTCTTCATTTCTGGTAATGGTGTCTTAGCATGTAACTCAGGATGGTCTGTATCTTCTGTAGTCCTATATGACCTGGCACCCATAGCAATTCTTCTGCCCCAGTCTCCCAAAAACTTGACCTACAAACATCAATTCATGGACTCTGGTCTACCTACATCTTTAACAAAGCACCCCAACACCCAGAAGCAGTTGGGAAAGATCTTCTTGCTACTATTTCCCTTACCTGAATCAAGAAACACTAAATTCTTATTCCCATTTCAATATGAAGTTGTTCAAGTTTGACTAAAAGATAAGATCAGGTAGCAGCCATCACAATCACAAACAGCCTAGTAATATCAATGGGGGTATGTGTACTGTAGGCTGTTTTTTTAACCTCTTGACCAAGATAAAAAATTCTGCATTTACAATTCCCTTCCTGATAGCAAGCTTCTATGATACCTCTCAAGGGTAACATCTTTGTCATATTTGTGAAGACCCTCCTGTCTTTTTCTATGGATGATATTTCTCTAGTCTGGACTTGAGATGCTTCTAGGATTCTTCTTCCCACTAATCTTCAAGTTCTATTTATGCTTAGCACATATTTCTGAGCTCCCTATGAAAAAGTGCATTAAGCCTGTCACCAGCACACATTTCATCCTATACTGGGAGACATGAAATATTCTTGTTACCAGAGAAGGATCCTAGTAACAGTCCTGTGTGGAAGATACCCTGGAAAAAGAAAGAGGAAGAATCCTTCTCACATTCTTGTGTTTCACCCTCTGAGAGAAAGCTGAAGAAAACCTTTTAGTTAATGCTTATATTCCTTTAGTTTGCCAATGTTTCCATTGCCTTTTTTTTAAAAAAAAATTATCTCCATTTCTTCAGATGACTATATAAGCACTTCAGTTTGATTATTCCTCAGGGTCCTTATTCTTGTCTGATTGCTTTCAAATGATTTACAAAATCTGTATGATTTTCTCTAAAATAATTTTTATTATTTTGTTATGATTTCCAAGTCAGAGACCTCACGAAAGTCAAATACTCACTACCCATTCTCCATGACCAATATGTCTGTACTGCAATACACATCCTTACATTAAATTATCACAATTTGCAATTCAAGTCTGTCACATAGTTTACTAGAATATGTAATAAGGTTAGAAGGTATATTCCTAAAGTGAGGGCTATGTATCATTCTTGCTGAATATGGATATATGTTAATGTTGTACATCTCTAGATCAGAAAATTAACACAGATTTCAAAAATTTTAGTTGGGGAGATTGGGATTTACCTTAGTAGCAAATTATTTGCCTAACAAGTACAAGGTCCGGCGATCTGTACCTAGAATGTGTGCCCATTTGTGTACACACACACACACACACACACACACACACACACACACACACACACACACACACACCTCACCTACTGATGTTAACCAAATATAGTAATTAGAATAAGATAACTCCACATTATCTGGAATGAGGAACTGTCACATGTGTCTCATCTGTGTGATGTGACTCCACAGATATGATTTAAGACCCTTCAATAAATCCTTATGTTTACCACAATGAATATTGATATTTCAGGAAGATTTGCCTCAGAATATCTGACACTGCAGTGTATGTAAAAAGTCAGCACACATTTACAGTACTTACAGAATAGCCTTTGGTTTCTGATTCTTGAACATTACAGAAATTGCCCAGTTGTGGAGTCATGCAAATGACTTTACATGAATTTTTAGTATCTCCATCAGATATTTGGCTAATGACAGATTATAAATCACTGTGATAATTCAATGGTGACGAAAGGTCTGTATTAAATTAATGAGTCACATGACACATTGTGGATGATCAGTGAGACTCATCAGGGGAAATTATTATTGTACAAATGATGGCCAGACATTTATCTAGATTTAAAACTTGGTTTGCTATCATATGTTAGCTCATGACAGTGGAGTTAATCTCTTTGAAACCCTGCTGTTTTCCTATAAATGAGAAAAATACTGTCCACAAAACAACTGTTGAGCACCAACACGAAAGGAATTTGTATATGTTCAAGAAAATGTCTGTTATGATCATGTTATCATTGTTTAAAATTCATTAGGTATTACACATGCATTTAGCATTCAGTCATGCAAAAGAGTTTGAAATAAATCTATTGAGATATTTAATGGCAAGCAGATAAACTGGCTAAGGAAAAATTATTCATTACTTTATTAATTCAAATTCTCAGTGGCATTTTATAATATAAAGTTATGTTACTTTGTATTACCAAATTGTTTCAATTTTATTTTAATAATGCTTTAAAATCATGAAAGTGCTCATTAACTTCATAATTACAAAAGAGGTAGATTAAATCACAATGGATATTTTAAAATAGCCTACAATTCAAGATGTTTCTAATTTTGTAGTGAACACTTGCTGAGAATAATGTACAAACCTAGTTATGACAACCTATTATAATAACATTTATTAAAATTATATTCAAAAACCTTAAAAGCAAGTGCTGTCATGCCAACTCATAGATATTGCTCCAGTAAGCCCCATGATGCCAGAAATCTGATCACTAAAATGTGAGAACACTGGCATTAATGGTTTCTAATTCCTAAACCAATGACTTTTGCTTCCATGGCACTGTTTTGCCAACTAGTCTTCCGTTTAAGTGATGCTCCATATTTACAGCTTTAGGGACAGGATATATAAAGAAATAAGAAGGTTGCTAATAATGCATACTCATTGTTATTTATTTTAGTTTATAGACTCTGAAGCCAAACTATCTTTGTTCATTGTTTCGTGTAACCCTAAGATATTTGTTTATACTGTTATGCTCCTAGTTTTCTATGAATTTCAGAAAAATCTGACATGGGAAATACTTAGTGCAAAGCCTGACACAGAGTAAATATTTTATAGGTGCTTATTATTATTGTTAACTTGTAATTTCTTCTACTATCTATTCGGCATACCTTTCAAGAAAATTTTACTTTTTGATGACCAAATATGATTGACCTACTATGTTAATTACTTTTTTCATATCCAGCACAAACTCTATCCCAGGAGCAAGTTAAGAAGTATTTATTTTAGCTTACTGTTTCAAGGTAAGAAAGACACCCATAAAGTAATGGGAAACCATTAGCTATGACAGTGGGAACCAGAATGTGATTACTTTCATCTTGGTAGTTCAGGAAACACTGAACTCAATGAGGAAATAAATATGGCCAAGAACCCATATGGCACAGCTCCTCTAGTGAGCAACTTCCTCCTTCTTGGCTTTGTCTCCTAGGATTTAGTGCTTACCAATTGGCATTACCATATGGGAACCTAGGTCTCAATAACATGTTACTGTGGTGGGCATTCACACTGAAAATAGTATAGAAGATTTACTTTAAAATATTTACAAATTTAATAGTCAAATTTGTGATTCTATATATCATTATTCATCATTATCTAAATTAAATGCTTATAATTCAATTAAGTTAATTTATTTATATTATCTATTCTATGTAAGAGCATTGGACTATTTCTAAAGGATACCTTAATTTAGGACAATATATATCTGTCCCTTAAAATGATGTTGGAACTTATGTGTTTTGATGAGACATTTCTTAATGAAGATTTCATATTCTAGGTGTTAAAGTTAGGCTTGAACACTGATACATTTGTGTGATCAGAGTAAAGTAAAGAATCTACTAAAGAAATATTCTTAGTCCCCACCTTTTCATTGAAAATCATAAGCTTAACTGTAAGTATAACTGAACATTTTATTTATGTCCTCACATGTACAGCAGGTGCACAAAAACCACTTCAGTTCTATGTTTTTATTTCTAGAGTTGAAATAGCAGGAGAAATGACTTTTGTTGTTGTTTCCAATGTCCCATGAAGTCCTTTTTGTACAGTAGGAAAGGTATTACCCACAGGAAATTAACATAACACCAAATGGAGAATATCATATTTGTTTTCACACAAAATGCCATGCATTGGTATTTATCACAAGGAATGTTGTCCAATGTGACATAGAAGCAATTAACATTTTACATATATGAATACGAATACATTTTCAAAATTAAAATATAATTATTTTCAAATATTTTTAATAGTATGACCTAAAATTTTTTGTGGTTGTCATATAATTATATTATATTACACTCAACTATTCTCCCTTTAGAAAAAATGCATGTAATCCTACTCTTGCTGTCTTCCTAATTCTTGGCCCCTTTTTACTTACTTGTTGTTATATACAAGCATATATTATATATTACTAAATATATAAATTCAATCTGCTCCAATAGGTCAGTGTGCATGTTACATACATTTACACATCTCTCTCCTTCTCCACATATATGATATATATATGTATCATTATATATATATATATATATATATATATATAATGATACATATATATGCTTTCAAGGATGATCAGTGATATTCCTTGTGCTCTTCCCTGTGGAAGACAACTTCCCCACTCTTGGTATTCCTAAATTTCTGGTACATCATTGTCTGGAGTTGAGGCCTTGCAAGATTTGTGAGGTTTTCCTATCCATGTTAACATGTCTATTGGTTTTATACTTGTTACCATCAAGTTTAGACTAAATAGTTGTTTTTATTATATAGACAGATAAGTGTATTTCCCACAATTTCACCAAGAAAACATCTCTTTGCAACCACAGCACACACACAATAATGAGTGTATAAAATAAAATAGTTGTGCAAGATGGATTCTTCTAGTCATTTATATTGAATCAGTATGTAAAGAAACTATTTATGATACTTTGTGAAAAAGACAAAATTCTAATGTACAGTATCAATGCCCTTCAATCTCCAATTAGTTCAGCAGGTTAGGCACCCAATATGTCAAATAAGACTAGGCATTCTTTCCTTACTAGAGGTGTACATGTCTTAGTACTATTATTGAAGATTTGAGTCACTCAGTAATGTGGATGTGTTTTAAAATAATTTTATTTATCTTACGTGACTCATTGAAAATTACTAAACTATCAACAAAGTATAAAATCATCACCTTATGAAACCTCCTATTGATCAAAAAAGATTTATTGGGTTTAATACTCTCCATTCTAACCTAGATACTGGTTTCATTATTTTCTTACTCTTAACCAAAGGCAATTGGCCATCTCCTCATGAAAGAGTGTTCTGCACTCTATGTCCAGGGAGTCTGAGAATAGAACCATGCTGTGCATAAACTCCTGGCCACGTGTAGGGAGCTGTCCCTGCATTCTCCATTACAAGATGGTGCCTGCATCAGGCAGGCACCGAATGTAAACAAGTTATTGCGCAGGCGCTGGGTAACTTTCCATTCCTTGATCTCTGTCTCTTCCGTGGCGTCATATGGTCCGATGAGCTGCAGCCAATCATGGGGTGACACGTCCGAGGCGGCGGTTGCCAGCCTTTATTAGGGGACGGGATTCTTGGCTTGGGGTCTCTGCTCTGGTAAGCTTATGCTCTCCTCTCAAGACGCATTAAAGCTTTACTGCAGAAGGATCCGAATGTCCTGTGTGGTTCTTGCCGGCAAGACTATCGCGCGGGACAGCCATGTCCCAAAGATCACTGAAGCAAGCAAAGTGTGTTCCCATTCCAAATACCACAATGCAAACAGGTGATGCTCTCTTGTAGGTACATTCACTAAATTCTCATGATAACCCCTCTTATTATTCTTTTCTAACAAGGAGCAGCTACTATGCATTGCTATTATGAGTCAACAACCTTTATTGTACCAAGGACATCTCATTGTGGCTAGTTCCCTTTGATTGAATAGTACCCTGCTGAGTTCATAGATGGCCACAGAAAGTAGACTTTTAAAGTATGACTCAGGAATTAAATTACTCATTTAAGGATTCCATAGATAACCCATAGTAGATGAGAAATAAGACTCCCATAGACTAACTTGGCAAAGTGAGCCAAGTCTACAGAAGAAACCCCAGTTCTACTAACCATGAAAACGTGAATTTTCATAAGTGTTTCCTTTTCTAATTACAGATCAAGAACCCTAATTCAGAGAGACATTATGTATGAATGTACTTTAAAAGTAAGATGTCAACAGATGATGGAAATGTCATAGTGGAAGGGAATTTTTAACCAGAAAAATGAAAACAAACTTGAGGACAGAGAGATACAATGTCATTTCAGACTACTGTCCAAGTGTCTGGAAATCCAGTAACACTTCGGTTGAGGCTTGTGTCTTTATTTCATGTATTTTTATTATATAGGACAGTAAAAATGACTTCATATATTTTTAATAGAAACTTGTGGAAGAAAAAGAGTTGGGGATATGTTCTGATACACAGCACCAGTTATACTCATACTCTCAGAAAAGAATTCACTACAAATCAACATGTTCACCAATTTCACTTTTCTATTTAGACATGAAACAAAGATTGCAGAGTGTTTTATATACTTAAATAAATATAATTATCTAGGCAATTGGTTAGAAAATAAAAGCAATACCAGGAAATAAAAATATTTATGAAATTAAAATTTATGGTTGGGTTACTAAATTGGTTATATTTAATTTAAGGTCAAATTAATCATGGATTATTTTTAACTTTAAAATAAAGAAACACAATTTTACTTTAAAAGATTGCCAGTAAGATTCTAACTATTTGTACATTCGCATGGAAAATGAATAACACCCAATTGCACCATACCTGGGTTGATGAAGAAGTAAAAAAAGAAATTAAAGACTTCCTAGAATTTAATGAGAATGTAGATACAACATACCCAAACTTATGGGACACTCTGAAAGCAGTGATAAGAGGGAAGTTCATAGCACTAAGTGCCCACATGAAGAAACTGGAGGAAAGTCACATTAGAGAATTGACAGAACAACTGAAAGCTTTAGAGCAAAAAGAAGCAAACACACCAAGGAGGAAATAATCAACCAGGAAATAATCAACCTGAGAGCCAAAATCAACAAAGTAGAAACTAGGTAAACAATACGAAGAATCAATGAAACAAAGAGTTGGTTCTTTGAGAAGAACAATAAGATAGATAAACCTCTAGCCAAATTAACCAAAAGGAAGAGAGAGAGCATGCTAATTAACAAAATCAGAAATGAAAAGGGGGATATAACAACGGACACTGAGAAAATCCAGAGAAACTTCAGGTCATATTTTGAAAACATGTACTCCACAAAATTGGAAATCTAAAGGAAATGGACAGTTTTCTTGATAAATATCACTTAACAAAATTAAATCAAGATCAGATAAACAGTTTAAATTGACCTATAATCCCTAATGAAATAGAAGCAGTAATCAAAAGCCTCCCAACCAAAAAAAGCCCAGGGCCAGATGGCTTCACTGCAGAATTCTACCAGAAATTCAAACAAGAGCTAATTCCAGTACTCCTCAAACTGTTCTGCACAATAGAAGCAGATGGGATATTGCCAAACTCTTTCTACAAGGCTACAATCACTTTCATGCCCAAGCCACACAAAGATAAGAATAAGAAAGAGAACGACAGACCAATATCCCTCATGAACATCGATGCTAAAATACTCAATAAAATATTGGCCACCCGAATCCAAGAACATATCAGAAAAATCATCCACCATGATCAAGTAGGCTTCATCCCAGGGATGCAAAGATGGTTCAACATAAGAAAATCCATCAATGTAATCTACCATATAAACAAACTGAAAAAGAAAAAACACATGATCATCTCACTAGATGCTGAAAAAGCCTTTGACAAAATCCAATATCCCTTCATGATAAAGATCTTGGAGAGAACAGGAATAACAGGAAATATATAAACATGATAAACCAATAGCCAACATCAAACTAAATAGAGAGAAACTCAAAGCGTTTCCTCTAAAATCAGGAACAAGACAAGGCTGTCCACTCTCTCCATATCTCTTCAATATTGTACTTGAAGTTCTGGCTATACAATAAGAAAAGAAAAGGGGATCAAAGGGATACATATTGGAAAGGATGAAGTAAAACTTTCACTATTTGCAGACAACATGATAGTTTACATTAGTGACCCGAAAAACTCTACCAGGGAACTCCTATGGCTGATAAACACCTTCAGCAAGGTAGCAGGATACAAAATTAACTAAAAAAAATCAGTAGCCCTACTATATACAGATGAAAAATCCAATGAGAAAGAAATCAGGGAAACATCACCTTTCACAACATCCACAAGCAACATAAAATATCTTGGGGTAACACTAACCAAAAAAGTGAAAGACCTGTACAATAAGAACTTTGAGACTTTAAAGAAAGAAATTAAAGAAGATACCAGAAAATGGAAAGATCTCCCATGCTCTTGCATAGGTAGAATTAACATAGTAAAAATGACAATCCTGCCAAAAGCAATCTACGTATTCAATGCAATCCCCATCAAAATCCCAACACATTTTTTCACAGACATTGAAAGAACAATACTCAACTTTATATGGAAAAATAAAAAAACCCAGGATAGTCAAAACAACTCTTTACAATAAAGGATCTTCTGGAGTCATCACCATCCCTGACTTCAAGCTCTACTATAGAGCCATAGTTCTGAAAACAGCTTGGTATTGGCACAAAAATAAAAGGTAGACCAATGGAATCGAATTGAAAACCCTGATATTGACCCACGCATTTACGAATACCTTATTTTTGACAAAGGTGCTAAATCTATACAATGGAAAAAAGATAGCATCTTCAACAAATGGTGCTGGTACAATTGGATTCGGACATGCAGAAAATTGTAGATAGATCCATATCTGTTACCATGCACAAAACTTAAGTGCAAATGGATCAAAGATCTCAGCATAAATCCAGCCACACCGAATCTTCTAGAAGAGAAAGTAGGAATTACCATTGAACAAATTGGCACAGGAGACCGCTTCCTGAACATTACACCAGTAGAACAGACACTGAGGTCTGCAATTAATAAATGGGACCTCCTGAAACTGAGCAGCTTCTACAGGGCAAAGGAAACAGCCAGTAGGACAAAACGACTACCCACAGATTGGGAAAAGATCTTCACTGATCACACATCTGACAGAGGACTGCTTTCCAAAATATATAAGGAGCTCAAGAAGCTAGCCACCAAAACACCAAACAATGAAATTAAAAAGTGGGGTGCAGAACTAAATAGAGAATTCTTAACACAGGAATATGAAAGGGCTCAAAGACACTTAAGAAAGTGCTCAAAATCATTGGCCATCAAAGAAATGCAACTCAAAACAACTCTGAGATACCATCTCACACCTGTCAAATGGCTAAAATCAAAAATACCAATAACAATCTATGCTGGAGAGGATGTGGAGAAAAAGGAACACTCCTCCATTGCTGATGGGAGTGCGAACTTGTAAGACCAGTCTGGAAATCAGTATGGCAGTTGCTCAGAAAAATGGGAATCAGTCTACCTCAAGATCCAGCCATTCCTCTCTTGGGAATATACCCAAATAGTGCATGTTCATTCAACAAGTACATATGTTCAACCATGTTCCTAGCAGCATTGTTTGTAATAGCCAGAACCTGGAAGCAACCTAGATGTCCCTCACCTGATGAATGGATTGAGAAAATGTGGTTCATTTATACAATGGAGTACTACTCAGCAGAAAAAAGCAATGGAATCTTAAAATTCGCAGGCAAATGAATGGAACTAGAAGAAATCATCCTGAGTGAGGTAACCCAGTCACAAAAAGACAAACATGGTTTGTACTTACTGATATATGAATTTTAGACATAGAGCAAAGGATTACCAGTCTATAATCCTCTTCACCAAAGAAACTAGGAAACATGAAGGACTCTAAGGGATAAATGGTCCCCAGGAATTGAAGTGGCATGAACTCCTGAACTAATTCAGGGTATGAGGGTAGGGGGGAAGGAGCTGCTACCATAAGAGCAAGAGAAGAGGAGTAGAGGAAATGGAGGGGCAGAAATATTGAGTTGGGGGAAGAATAGAGGAACGAGAGCAGGATGAGTGATACCATATCACAGGGAGCCACTCTAGGTCTGAGAAGAGATCTGGAACCAGGGAGATCTCCAGAGACCTACAAGGATGACACAATCTGACAATCCAGGCAATGGTGGAGAGGATACCCTAAAAGCCCTTCCCCTAAAATGAGATTGATGACTTCTCTTTATGTCATCCTAGAGCCCTCACCCAGTGGCTGATGGAAGCAGAGACAGACATCCACAGGTATACACTGAGCTGGAATCGGGAGTTTAGTTGAAGAGAGGGAGGAATGAAGATTGAAGGGGTCTGTACCAGGTTGGAAAAACCCACAGGAACAGTTGGCCTGAACAAGGGAGAGCACATCGACCCCAGATGCTGTCGGGGAGGCCAGTACAAGACTGATCCAGACCCCTGAACATGGATGTCAATAAGGAGGCCTCTGCATTCCAGGGAGCCTCTGATGGTGGATTAGTATTTTTCACTGGTGCAAAAAGGGACTTTGAGAGCCCATCCCACGTGAAGGGTTACACTCTGGCCTTGGACACATGGGGAAGGGCCCAGGACCAGCACAGGAAGATTTGGTGGACTTTGCAGAGCCCGAGTTGAGGGCCCTACCCTGCCTGGGGAGTGGTGGGTGGATGGGGTGGGGCTGGGCTGGGGTTCGGGAGGAGGGTTGGGGGTGGGGGAGGAAGAGGGAGAAGGGACTTGAAACAAGCTTGTTCCCTAACTAGAACTAATAAATAAATTTAAAAAAAATGTCAGAGAACAACAACAACAAAAAGATTCTAACTATGTCTCACACAAAAATTAACAATAGAGGAATAAAATTCAAATAGAAGTTAGACAGAAAATATACGAATTATGTCAGCGTATGACATTTATCTGCACAAACATCTCTGTTGTATAATATCAAATTAATGCTAATTTTCTTCATTCATAAGAAGTATGATTCTAGAGCATGAACAATTTTTAATTGGTTGCTCTTTCAAAGTTTTAAAAAGATATTCAATAATAGAAAATTAAGGATATTAGCAGAATAAATTTCATACAAATATGTGTAATGATACTTTGCATTTTCTGTTTGATTGTACATCTGTATACCAAAGAAAATGAAGAAAAAAAATTAAACACATCTTTGAAAAATAGGTAGATGAAAGTATTACAAAATTTATAACAAAAAGTTAATAGTTATCATTGTATTGGAATATAGCTTGGCCCATCATTCACCGTTTATTTGTTCTCACAAATCTCATATAATGTACTGTTGATCAAGTATTTATAGACTAATTGTTTTTCATCTGGGACTGGATTGCAATTTCATTTCAATGAATTTTGTTTTGACTTCCTTATGTGAAATGCACTGCTTAGCCTACAGTGTCATGTATATGTACAGGGAATAGAATGTGTTAGCAACTAAATATTTCAAAACAATTTTATCCATCTTATATCATATGGCTTGAACTACTCAGACAGTATGCTATAATTTATCATTTGTACAATAAGTCACCTAAAGTCAAAACAGACTGAATTATGTAATTATAATTATGAAGTTCCCAAACCTGTTATCAAATAAAGCAGTTACACCTATTGCTATTGTTTTCCTATACTATTTGTCAACAACTGACTACTTATTGAGAATAAATGAATTTCAAGTGATGTCACTTTTTGAACTTTATAAAATGTTCAGTGTACACAATCACAAAAAGTGATGCTGCTCTACAATTGAAAACAATGGGACACAATTCAGTTCTTCACAAGTTTTAACTAAAGAAGGTGTTAGGTCTGAAATTTCTCTGTGGGTAAAATGCTTTCCACACAAGCAACAGAGTCTGAGTTCAAATGTTAACTAATATAGACATGGTGTCATGCATCTATTATCTTATAACTGGGGATACAAAAAGAAAAAAAAAAGCAAGCATGGTATCAAGGACTTCTTTACCTTTCTATGGAAAAATTCAAATGAAAATAAAACATAAACAGTAAATATTACCTAGGGTGTACAGGGCAAAATCATATAAATTTTCTGATAGTCCAACACTAGAAAATGAAAAGAGCTTACTATGAACTATAGATAGGAGTGATAATATATGATTATAATACTAGCTCTACGGGGTCTGAGACTGAAATATAAGTGTAGCAAAAGCATGGGCTACATTGTGCAACATATCTGGACAAAAGAATTATTTAATCAAAAAATTTAAAAGAATGAGCTCTCTCCATTTTATGATTTTAGGTAGAAAACACACAATGTATTCATTTCTTTAATGGGCACCAAACTCAGCAGGAACCTGCATAGACTGTTTGCCAAATTCATCACACAGGACAATTTTAGGAAACCTGAGTCAGAAAATGAAGATTCAATCTTGGAAGTTTGTGCAGTGACAGGGAACAGCAAATTAGGTTCCTAAAGGCTTTTTGCAACTCAGAATAATATATGCCACACATAATCATTTGGACCCCGGATAAGAATTATACAAAACACAGAAACCTTAACATATAGTAAGATACAAAATGGGGTAGTTTCAAAATTGTGTCACACATTGATGTGGCTTTTAACAAAAAATAAAAATCCACATGAGAGCAAAGTGAAACGTGTCAACTGTATAATGTTTAAAATATTGCTAAATAACCCAAGACTAGAAAATTAATATTAAAATATGACAGATTATAAAAGTTAAATGAGAAAAAGACTACTCTTACAAGCCAGAATTTTAAAATCACATGTTTTAATGCCTATAATTATGAGAAAAGTTTTCATTTGTATAAGTGAAAATATGGCTCCCAAATGAGAAATAGGAATAGAGAAAGATTAAGTTTAAATTTTAGAAATAAAAACCCATGTCTGATATTAGAAAAGAAACAATGGGGCTTAGAAATATAACATAATTTCAAACTGTTACATGAATGAGTAAAATATATTTAATCTGAGGAAGAAATCAGGAAAAATAAACAGGGCACTAGGACTGTTTGAAAACAAATAAAGGACTTGGTGTTTGTAACTGAAATTTCAAAGAAGTATATAATTGACTAGAAAATAAAGTCAAAGGAGCATAAGCATAATACTTCTATATTTTTTCAAAATGTGAGCTATATAGCTATATACTAATCATCTTTAAGCTTCCTGCATTTCATAAGGACTGACACTACTTTTATTTTTATGCCGAATATAAAAGCTTAGGCTATCTTACACCTAGAGTAATCAAGGAAAAGAACAACAACAACAAAATAGTAATCCAGTATATTTGATAAAATGAAACATAAGTGATATAGGGAAGGAGAGAATATGAAGTGAAAACAAATTATCAAGTTCATGAAAGAAAATGGACATGAATTTATTCATAGTAAAAAGTTTAATATTATAAAATCAATCACGTTAAGGTATTAACAAAGTAAGATTGACTTAACTTTTTTCCATCATTTTATTTGAATTAGAAACAAGATTGTTTTACATGTCAATCCAAGTTCCCACTGCCACACCTCCTCCCATACCACTCCCCCAACTAAAACCCTACCTATCACATATCATTTCTGCTCCCCAGGGAGGATGAGGACTTCCATAGGGGGTCATCAGAGTCTATGATATCCATTGTGATAGGGCCTAGGCCCACCCCCATGTGTCTTGGCTCAGGGAGTATCCCTCTATGTGGATTGGGCTCCCAAAGTTACCACCTGTGCTAGGGATAAGTACTGAACTGCTACAGGAGGTCCGATAGATTTCTGAGGTCTCCTCACTGAAACCCACATTCCTGGGTTCTGGGTCATTCTGATGCTGGTATCCTAGCTAGCAGTCTGGGGACCAAGAGGAACCGGTTGTTCAGGTCAGCTGTTTCTGTGGGTTTCACCAGCCTGAGCTGGAACCTTTTGCTCATCACTCATTCGTCTCTGCAACTGGATTCCAGTTCAGTTCAGTGATTAGCTGTGGGTGGCTGCTTCTACTGCCACCAGCTGCTGGATGAAGGCTAAAGAATGGCGTATAAGACAGACATCAATCTCATTATCAGGGGAGGGCATTTAAGGTAGCCTTTCCTCTGTTGCTTAGATTGTTAGTTGGTGTCATCTTTGTAGATCTCCAGAAATTTCCCTAGTGCCTGATTACTCTGTAAACATAAAATGTCTCCATCTATTGTGGTATCTCCTTTCTTGTTTTCTTATATTCTTCCCCTCACTCAACCTTTCTGCTCCTTGATGTCCTCCTCACCCCATTTTTCTCCCTTTCTCATTCTCTTAACTCCCTCCACCCTACCTCCCTTGCTCCAAATTTGCTCAGCAGATCTTGTCCCTTTCCCCTTCTCCAGGGGATCATGCCTGTCTCTATTAGGCACCTCCTTGTTTACTAGCTTCTCTGGCAGTGTGGATTGTAGGCTGATATTCCTTTACTCTATGTCTAAAATCCACATATGAGTGCAGACATACCACATTTGTCTTTTTGTGACTGGGTTACCTTGCTCAGAATGGTTTCTCCTAGTTCTATCCATTTTCCTGCAAATTTCAAAATTCCATTGTTTTTTATTTCTGCTGAGTAGTACTCCATTGTATAAATGTACCACATTTTCTCTATCCATTTTGCAGTTGAGGGGCATCTAGGTTGCTTCCAGTTTCTGACTATTACAAATAGTGCTGCTATGAACATCATTGAACAGATGTCCTTGTTGTATGAATGTGCTTCTTTTGGGTATATTCCTAAGAGTGGATCGTTGGATCTTATGGTAGACTGATTCCCATTTTCCTGATGTGTCCAATACTGATTTCCAAAGTGACTGTACAAGTTGGCACTCCCACCAACAGTGGAGAAGTGTTCCCCTTTCTCCACATCCTCTCCAGCATAAACTGTCATTGTCGTTTTTGATTTTAGTCTTTCTAACAGGAGTAAGATGGTATCTCAGAATTGTTTGGAATTACATTTCCCTGATGGCTAAAGATGTTGAACAACTTCATACATGCCTTTCAGCCATTTTAAATTTCTCTATTGAGAATTGTCTATTTAGTTCTGTTTCCCACTTTTTAATTGGATTGTTTGGTGTTTTGGAGACTCTCTTCTTGAGTTCTTTGTATATTTTGGAGATCAGCCCTCTGTCAGATGTGGGATTGGTGAATATAGATTTCAAGTCTGTGGGCTGTCATTTTGTCTTACTGACTATGTCCTTAGCCTTACAGAAGCTTCTCAGTTTCAGGAGGTCCCATTTATCAAATGTTGACCTCAGTGTCTGTGCTACTAGTCTAATGTTCAGGAAGCAGTCTCCTGTACCAATTAATTCAAGGGTATTTTCCACTTTCTCTTCTAATAGGTTCAGTGTGGCTGAATTTAACTTGAGGTCTTTGATCCATTTGGACTTAAGTTTTGTGCATGGTGATAGATATGGATCTATCTGCAGTCATCTACATGCCAGCATACAGTTATGTCAGCACCATTTGTTGGAGATACTTTCTTTATTCCATCATATAAATTTAGCTTCTTTGTTCATAGGTGTGTGGGTTAATATCAGGCTTTTCAACTCTATTCCATTTGTCTACCTGTCTATTTTTGTGCCAATACCAAGCTGTTTTCAGGACTATAGCTTTGTAATAGAGCTTGGAGTCAGGGATGGTGATGCCTCCAGAAGTTCCTCTCTTGTACAGGGTTTTTTTTGGCTATCCTGGTTCTTTTGTTTCTCCATATAAAGTTGAGAATTGTTCTTTCAAGGTCTGTGAAGAATTGTGTTGGGATTTTGATGGGGATTGCATTGAGTGTGTTGATTGCTTTAGGCAAGATTGCCATTTTTACTATGTTGATCCTACCTATCCAAGAACATGGGAGATCCTTCCATTTTCTAGTATCTTATTTAATTTCTTTCTTTAGAGACTCAAACTTCTTATGGTACAGATCTTTCACTTTTTTGGTTAGGGTTAGCCCAAGGTATTTTATGTTGTTCGTGGCAATTGTAAAGGGGGATGTTTCTCTGATTTCTTTCTCCATGAATATATCATTGGTATATAGTAGGGCTATAGATTTTTTTGAGTTAATCTTGTATCCTGCCACTTTGCTGAAGGTGTTTATCAGCCGTAGGAGTTCCCTGGTAGACTTTTTCGGTTCACTTATGTAGACTATCATATCTTCTGCAAATAGTGAAATTTTGACATCTGTCTTTCCAATTTGAATCCCCTTGATCTCCTTTTATTGTCTTATTGCTCTAACTAGAACTTCAAGGACAATATTGAAGAGGTATGGAGAGAGTGGACAGCCTTGTCTTGTCCCCTATTTTAGAAGAATTGCATTGAGTTTCTCTCCATTTAACTTGATGTTGGTTGACTCATTGATGTATATTGTTTAATTACGTTAAGGTATGTTCCTGTTATCCCTGATCTCTCCAAGACCTTTACCATGAATGGGTGTTGTAAATTGTCAAAGGCGTTTTCAGCATCTATTGAGATGATCATGTGTTTTATTTTCCTTGGTCTGTTTTTATGTTGGATTATATTGATGGATTTGTTGAACCATCCATTCATCCCTGGGATGAAGCCTACTTGATCATGGTGGATGATTTCTCTGATGTATTCTTGAATTTGATTTGCCAGTATTTTATTGAGTATTTTTGCATCAATGTTCCTGAGAGATATTTGTCTGTAGTTCTTTTTCTTAGTTGTGTCTTTGTGTGGCTTGGGTATCAACAATATTGTAGCCTTGTAAAAAGAGTTTGGCAATGACCCTTCTGCTTCCTTTATGTGTAATATTTTGAGGAGAATTGTTGTTAGCTGTTCCTTGAATTTCTGGTAGGATACTTCACTGAAGCCATCTGGTCCTGGGATTTTTTTTTTTTTTTGCTTGTGAGATTTTGATAACTGCTTCTATTTCATTATGGGTTATATGTCTATTTAAGTTGCTTATCTGTTCTTCATTTAATTTTGGTAAGTGAAATCTGTCCAGAAAATTTTCCCTTTCCTTTAGATTTTTGTACTTTGAGGAATACAGGTTTTTGACGTATGACCTAATGATTCTCTGGATATCCTCTGTGTCTATTGTCTTGTCCCCCTTTTAATTCCTGATTTTATTAATTTGCATGTTCAGTCTCTGCCATTTGGTAATTTTGGATAAAGGTTTGTCTATCTTGTTGATCTTCTCAAAGAACCAACCCTTTGTTTCATTGATTCCTTGTATTGTTCTCTTAGTTTCCACTTTATTGATTTTAGCCCTCATTTTGATTATTTCTTGGCATCTACTCCTCTGGGGTTTATTGGCTTCTTTGTGTTCTAAAGCTTTCAGTTGTGCTGTTAATACTCTAGTGTGATTATTCCCCTGTTGCTTCATGTGGGCATTTAGCACTATGAGCATTCCTCTTAGCACTGCTTTCAAAGTGTCCCATAAATTTGGGTATGTTGTGTCTGCATTCTCATTGAATACTAGGAAATATTTAATTTCTTTTTATTTCTTCCTTGATCCAGGAATTGTGCAATTGGGCATTACTTAATTTCCATGAGTTTGTAGGTTTTCTGCAATTTGTGTTGTTGTTGAATTCCATCTTTAAAGCATGGTGGTCTGACAAGATACTGCAGGTTATTTTAATTTTTTGTACTTGTTGAGGTTTGCTATGTTGCCAAGTATGTGGTCAATTTTAGAGAAGGTTCCATTTGGTGCTGAGAAGAAGGTATATTCTTTTGTTTTTGGATGGAATGTTCTATAGATGTCTGTCAAGTCCAATTGTGCCATAACTTCTATTAGTTCTTTTGTTTCTTTATTAAGTTACTGTCTGGTATTCCTGTCCAGTGGTGAGAGTGGGGTATTTAAATCTCCCACTATAAGTGTGTTTGACTTTATGTCTGATTTGAGTTTTAGTAATGTTTCTTTTACAAACGTGGATGCCTTTGTATTTGGGACATAAATGTTCAGAATTGAGACTTCATCCTGATGGATTTCTCCTGTGATGAGTAGGAAGTGACCTTCTGCATCTTTTTTGATTGATTTTAGTTTAAAGTCCAATTTGTTGGATATTAGGATTGCTACCCTTGCTTGTTTCTTGTGTCCATTTGATTGGTAAATATTTTTCCAACCTTTAATTCTTAGGTACTGTTTGTCTTTGAAGTTGAGGTATGTTTCTTGTTTGCAGCAGAAGGATGGATTCTGTCTTATTTATTTATTTATTTATTTATTTATTTATTTATTTATTGGTATTTCGAGACAGGGTTTCTCTATAGAGCTTTGGAGCCTATCCTGGCACTTGCTCTGGAGACCAGACTGGCCTTGAAATCACAGAGATCCACCTGCCTCTGCCTTCTGAGTGCTTCTGATTAAAGGCGTGTGCCACCAATGCCCAGCAGATTCTGTCTTCTTACCCATTCTGCTAACCTGAGTCTTTTTATGGTCAAGTTAAGACCATTAATATTGAGGGATATTAATGACCATTGATTGTTCATTCTTGTTTGTTTTGAATATAGTGTTGGTGGAGAAATTATGTTTGGGTTTCCATACCTTTTTTCTTTTGGCTGTTGGTAAACTGGTAGTTAACTTCCTTGGGTTGCAGTTTTCCTTCCAGAAATTTCTGTAGGGTTGGATTGGAGGATATGTATTGTTTGCATATGATTTTTTCCTAGAATATTCTGTTTTGTCCATCTATATTTATTGAAAGCTTTTCTGGGTATTGTAATCTGGGCTGGCATCCATGATCTCTTAGTGTCAGTAGAATATCTATCCAGGACCTTCTGGCTTTCAGAGTTTCCATGGAAAAATCAGGTGTAATTCTGATAGGTTTGCCTTTATGTATTACTTGATATTTTCCCTTTGCTGTTCTTAATATTTTCTCTTTAGACTGTATGTTTGAGGTTTTGATTATTATGTGGCAAGGAGACCTTTTTTTTTTTCTCCAGTCTATTTGGTGTTCTGTAGCCTTCTTGTAATTTCATTTGCATGTCTTTCTTTAGGTTGGGAAACTTTTCTTCTATGATTTTGTTGAATATGTTTTCTGGACCTTTGAGTTGGATCTCCTCACCTTCTTCTATACCTATTATTCTTAGATTTGGTCTTTTCAAGTTATCTTATATTTCCTGGATATCTTGTGTTAGGAATTTGTTTGACTTAAGATTTTCTTTGTTTGATGAGTCTATTTCTCTAGTGTATCTTCAACTCCTGAGATTCTCCCTTCCATCTTTTTTATACTATTGGTTATGCTTGCATCTATAGTCCTAATCATTTATCTAGCTTTTCTATTTCCAGCATTCAATCAGATTGTGCTTTCTTCATTGTCTATTTGTGTTTTTAGGTCTTGAAATGTTTCCTTGAAATAATTGTTGATATCGTAAATTTTTTGGTTTGTTTTTTTCTTCCATTTCTTTAAGGGATTTTCTCTTTGAGGCCCTCTATCATTTTCATGAAGATGTTTTCAGGTCATTCTCTTCTGCTTCATCTGCATTATGATATTCTGGTCTTGCTGGTGTATGGTCCCTAGACTCCGGTGGTGTCATATTGATTTTTCTGTTGTTGAATGTGCTTTTATATTGTCTTCTTCCCATCATTTCTTCTGGTGGGAGTAGCAGGAGTCTCTTCCTCTCCTGGTGGGTATGGTTCCCCTCTGGTAGATGCAGACAGTTCCAATACTCTGATGTCTGTCCTCTTCTCCTGGATGGAGGCAGGACTGTTACTGTGGCCTTGGCAGTCTCTGGGTTTGCTGGAGCCTGGTGGCTTATTTCAGATCCCGTGAGCAGTCCCCCAGTGCCAGGTGTCCACAAGCAGGGCTGGGGAAACTGAACTGGAAGCAGCCCCTGTTCTACCTGGGCAGGTGCATGGAGGCAGTGGATTATGAAGATTTAATATATGAAAGGTACAAATTGGAAATTAAAGGTAACCTGATTATTAAAGAATCAATATGTCCCAGAACATGGTACTCATTATGAAATATAAATATTGAAATTTATATTGCCTTAAAGAGTATATCACAATTCTTGAAGCAGATGGCCAATTAACTAGGGAGGGTTATAAATGAGAAGGATTTAGTGCATTTGGAAACCAAAAAGGAGAGAAAACCCAACTTGTAAGTAGACAAGGAAAAAGAGCAGAATATAGGTCTGTGGAAGATGATATTACCTACATATGTCAACCCTTTCTGGTTTGAGTAATCAGATAACTAAGATGATGTGTCTGGCTCCTTGTGTCTCACTGAGTAGCACATAATTACTCTTCTTTTTCAAATGAATCTATTCTTTGAATTACATAAAGAAAACATCAAAATGGATTTGTAAGTACTCCATTTGTAAGTACTTGCTATTTCCAAGAAACAATGTTATGATTTTGGTCTATTTCCTAATGTTCTATTAAGTTTTTAACATTTTTCTTTTATATCCAAATTTCTTATTCATCTTGTTAAAATATTTCTATGATTTTGTCACATAAACATTTATCTTTTACTGAAAGACATGGGATTTACCTCAATTAATTTATAAAGAAAAGATCCATTATAGTTAAAAATAGTTCAAATCTGAAAATTTATGTTCCAATAAAAGATACAAACAAAAATAAAAGGAAATAATTATTTTCTATTTTATTTTATTTAAATTAGTAATAAGCTTACTTCATATATCAATCTCAGCTCCTCTCCCTCTCTTCCTCCCCCATCCCCCAACAACTCCCTCAATCCCTACCTCATCCAACTCTGCTCCCCAGGGATGTTGAGGCCTTCCATCAGGGAATCTCCAAAGTCTGTCATATCATCCCAGGCAGGCCCTAGGCCCTTCCCCATGTGTCCAGGCTGAGAGAGCATCCCTCCATGTAGAATGGGCTCCCAAAATGCATTCATGCCCCAGGGATAAATAATGATCTACTACCCAAGGCCCCATAGACTGCTGAGGCCTCCTCACTGACATCCACATTGAAGGGGTCTGGATCAGTTTCATACTGGCCTCTCAGCTATCAGTCTGGGATCCATGAGCTCCCCTTGTTCAGGTCATCTATTTCTGTGGGTTTTACCAGCCCATTCGTTAACCCTTTGCTCATCACTCCTCTCTCTCTGAACCTGGGTTTCAGGAGTTCACTTCATTGTTTAGCTGTGGGTGTCTGCCTCTGCTTCCATCAGCCACTGGATGAAGGCTCTAGGATGGCATATAAAGTAGTCATCAATCTCATTATTGGGGAAGGGCATTTAAGGAAATAATTTTTAGCCATATAAAATTATATGTATTTCTTTGCTTATGTTCTGCACATTTTCCAAATCTCTTTTTGTTGTCCTAAGACACTAAAATAATTAAGATCAAAGTATCAAATCATGGCCAAAAAACTCAAGTTGCTTCATGTGTGGTAATAAATGTGTGTTCTAAGATAATCACTCATTTCTTCTAATTGTTTTTGTTGTTCTTCTTTTCCTTTATCTTGTTGTTGTTGTTGTTCTTTCTCCTCCTCCTCCTCCTCCTCCTCCTCCTCCTCCTCCTCCTCATTTTTGACCAATCTGACCCAGATTCAATGTCTACCTAAGTATGATCTTGAACTTTTGACCTACCTGTTCCCAACTTTTGTGTGCTAGGAATATAGGCTTGCCTTAATATCTTAAGGCTGCGTGTTATTGGCCATAAAACTCAGGCATTTATATATAGCAGACAAGCTCTCAACTGAGCAAATTGTTTAGTCATTTCTGACAATGAACATGTAGCCTGTTCTATATAAAATTTTGTTCACTATAAAAATATTTGTTGCCATTGATTCTTTCAGCTATCTTTTAAATACAATCTAGAAATGCTTTAAGGACTATCTGAACTGCATCAAGGAATTCAAGCCTTTTAGGTTTCTTGACAGTTGTAAAGGTAGGAGATTTGTTTGAGTGTCCCTATTTGACCATAATCTATGAATTGATACTATCTGATGGGGTCGGGATTTGTCTACAGGAACAAAACTCATAGAAAGAATGAATAAATCAAGATATATAGATAGATATGAGTGCATAAACATATATATATATATATATATATATATATATATATATATATATATGCATCATGCATCATATGGGACTTATTATAGTGGCCTATAGGTTGTGGTACAGCTAATCCAACAATGGCTGTGTAATAATACAAAGTACAAGAAACCAGTGGTTGTTCAGTCCACTAGGCTGGATATCCCATCTAGTCTGCAGTGTTTGGTCTCTAAAGAAAGTCCTTTTCTCAAGGTCAGGCATTTAGACAAAACTACCATTCCCTCAAAGGATTGAATAAAGTTTTTGCTTTATGAAAAGGTAGTTATTCTCCTAGAGGTACATGTGACTCTTCCATTAACACATGACTGTGTTTTCCATTAACTTGTCAAAATCAATGCTAGACTCAAAGCTCCCTTAAACTCACAAGTCACTACAGCTCAGAAGCCCCCTTTCTTGCATTCTCATATAATTCTTGAAAACAGTCCCTTATTGCTTCCCCTTGCTTTCTCAAGAAACAGCTCTGGAAGTTTAGAATAAACTTTTTCTTTTTTTCTCCATGGAACAGCTATTTTTGTTTCTTTACTCTGCCCATTTCCATATATTCAGAATAACCCGAAATCCCAAAGAAGTAGGCTTTAATGTCAGTGAAGGAAATGGACTTGTGAGTGAGAGAAAGGACAATCAAGTAAAGAGAGCATGCTTCCTCTTTCCATGTCTTTCATATAAGATGCCAGGAGTTGTGACCCAGCTTAAAGGTGACTCTCCCCATCTCAAAAACACCAGATTAAAAGTGGGTCTTCCTTCTTCATTTATTAAAGAAACATTTCTCACTGGTATATATAGCCTCTTGTGTTTTATTTAATGCCTGATGTTGTCAAGTTGACAACAAAAAGTAGACAGGACACCAATCTTTAAGACTTTGCTCATCCTGTCTGATGCAATCTGACAAATAACCAAAATTAACCTTCACTGAAAGATAGATGTGTGTAAATTCCCGGGAGCACTTGCAATTTGTAAGATATCCTGTATGTGCTTAATTTAAGCCACAGTCATTAAAATTGCATATTACACAATTATGTTATAGCTGTGGATGCTGCTGAGTCCAGATGTCCTCAGTAATTTGCTGAGATGTTTGTAACTCAGCAGTGCAAGATTCCTTGCTAACTATCCTGCTTTCCTTCACTCAATAGTCCTGTCTCATTTCCCCCGTGTATTTGAAACCCTGAGAATAAAGTAGATGTAGAGAAAAGACATTCACAAATCTGCATGAAGGACAATTATAAGTTAATTGATTTACATATCCCTTGTTTGACATACAACTTCCCAAATACATCTGTGAGTGTACCCCAAAGGTGTGCCTGGAATGGAACATGATCAGAAATTCTCCGCTAAAATATTCAATAAATTGAAAAGGATGGGAAATAAATGCTACCTAAAGCAGTTATATTTCTCAAAGACATTTGTATGGAAATCTTTCAAATGTAAAGCAGCTCCATTTTATCCTTCATTACTCCTTCTGGGTGCTCCTAACCCTCTGAGCAGCAGTTATTGCTTCATAATAATGACCATTATCATCTCTTGTTCAGTTCTTCTATTCTCAAACAAAATGTTCAGAATGGCAAGGGTGACTGTGTCATGAATAATTCAAAATCATCATTTCCTGAATTGTCATTTCTGCTTCTGGGATGGGTTACCTATGAAACCAGTTCACTGACTCAGTGAACAGAATATGCTCGAAAGGGGATTATGATTATGGGTTTGCATTTTTTTCTGAGTTATGTTGCTTAAAAGCAAAAACAAGAACAAAAACTAAGGATAAAGAGAATTTTTAAAAAATAAAGTATATAAGGACTTAGAATAGAAGCAATTTCTTACAGAGAAATGCTTTCAACATTAACAGTTGAGAGCAATGAACACTAGGGTTTATATAAACAGTGTCACTGTTAGATACCCAGACATTCCTCTCCAGAATTCCCTTTTAGGCACAGAGCCTTGGCAGAATCTCTGTATGACCGTTTTCTAAACCAAGGGTCTGTAGCTATGATTCCAGCTTCAGCGACTCAAAAAGCACTTACTGAAAAAGAAACCATATCCAATAAAAGCAACAGGATTTGAGTGACTGGGCCAAGCCAATTTCTGTTTTGTATAAGTGCTCAGATTCTAACCGTTATTATTTTTTTTCTAATAGATTGAAAGACTCCTTTTTTACTACAGTGCTGAAACAAGGCAATCCAGTGAAAATAACCAAGTGTCTTTCTTTACAAGCTTGTAATTTCCTTTTCTATGAAGGTTATTTTGGAAATAAAGGAAAGCTATAAATCAGAGAAAACCATTAGGCATTAGCTTTCCTCAGTTCTTTAGAAGTCAGACTCACAGCCCTTCATGCAAACAGGTTGATATAATTGAAACTGAAGACTTTTTTTTATTAATTAAACATAACATTCATTCTTATATTTCAGCACAGGTTTTTAAATGTTAGATGCAAGCACATAATTTGACTAGATTAAAACACAAATTTAAAATGAGAGGTGTGCAAAGGATATATAAAATCAGATTACTGACAGATATCTCAAGATGACTGAACTGCTGGGAGCTTGAGAGCCAAAACTACATTTTAAGTTTGAATTATTATGCCATAGAGATCCATGAATAAAAATGCCTCTGATCTGCAAGCCCCTTGCTCAAGTACAGAAAGCTCCTGAAATGCCATAGACTATTGTTTAAGGAAGATAACAGGCCACATGTTTTTTCACTCCTCTAAAAAGTTCATCTGATCTAGCTGTACCAGATGTGCTTGATCACATGTAGTAGGGGGGTTCACAGGTAGGAAATATGTCATGATGCACCCTTGATTCTGATTGGATGTATGTTGTATGTATGTTTGAATGTATGCTTTCTCCTTATTGGACTTTCCGTGAAACACTTAAGCCACTGTAAACCCTGATTTGAGGTAACTTTTTCCTGGGAAACCAAAGATGGAACTAGGTAGAGCCCATCCACCTAAGTAGCATTCAATTAATGCTTGCTTCAAATTTGGCTTTAAACTGTGGTAGTGGTCTTCTCCTTAATAAGTGGGATTATCAGGAGGGGGAGATTTCACTTTAAGTTCTAAGAACCATTCCCTTAAATCATTACATGCATTTTCTCTGCATGTAATTTGAAAATATAGTGTAAAAACAATTGAATTTATTATATAACATTCACCATCCAAAACACTTATTTGTTCTCCTTCATCAATCTTACTCATCCTCATTGTATTCCAAATAATTCATTTTATATTTACATGTTGTATACATACATACCAGGCCCAGCCCAGCATGATGTGGTGGACTTTGTGGAGCCCCTGTTGAGGGTCCTACCCTGCCTGGGGAGTAGAGGGTGGATGGGGTGGGGGGTAGATCGGGGTGGGGGAGGAGGGATGGGAATGAGGGGAGGGAGAGGGAGAGGGAGAAGGGATTGACATGTGAAACAAGCTTGTTCCTAATTTGAACTAATAAAAATATTTTAGAAAAGAGAAAACATACAATAGTTTCTTAGTCTACTTGATTTTATTTAGAATGGACTAGTTTTATATTCTGTCCTTCAAATGGGACAGATTTTCTTATTTATGATGCAATAAAAATCCATGATGTATAAATTCTACATTTTTATTCATTTTTGGTGGATGGACATCTATTTGGATTAATATTTTAGGCTCTCATAAATAGTGCAAGTACCTCTCTACAAATATAATGAAAGATTTTGTCAGGTATGTACCCAGGTGTGGTTCATCTCTTTTACAGAGTATCTCAAATTTAAGTAGTTTGAGCAAGGCTACATAATATACTGACCCAAAACTCCTTTGAATAGTATATCTTGCTTTCTTAGCTCTTTATATTATTACACACCTCATAAAAGAGAAGATTTATATAATAAAGGACATTGACCTTAAAAATTTAAGTCAAAGAATATAAACTAAGTAGTTACAGTGCTTCATAGAGAATCTAGATGTTATTAATAAGGGAAGTCCCCTCAGAATAAGGCTTTATTGGTTATCAAGTAAACTGCAGAATATAGTGGACACAAATCTACAATGCACTATATGTTTAATCTCATAACTCAAGTATATTTGAAACACAATGTTATAAATTTCTTCATATTTGATAGACATTTCAAACCAATCATATCTAAAAATGAAGCTGAATTTCTGTATGTCATGGAGGTGAGACAAAACCCATAATTAGACACCTTAAAAAGACTTCATTATTTGTATTAAACTAGGAAATATATAAAGAATTCACAAGAATTACAAATGAAATCAATAGAATCACTTAAAGTCGTATCTCTAGGAACTTTATCATACAATAAACAACTCAGTAAAATATGATGGAAAAGCTGTTACTTTGGTTTATTACTGAATTTTCATCTATACTCTTAAATATACACTCTCAACAACTCAAAGAGTTATATGCTATTACAATTTACAAATGAGGTGAAAGAAATTGCCCATGGTGAATTAAAAATAAAAATAGGTGGCTATCAAGAGTTGTCTAATTGGATTTAAAATCTACTCAACACAAGAGAATCTCATCTAGTACTGGAAGTATAGTCAACTACCTATTATTGGAAAGATCATAGACATGAAAAGAGTACCCATTACAGCCACTTTCCTACACCAGCATAATTCTTAATTTCATTATGAATATTTATGCTTGTACTACAGATAATTGTAGAGTTCAATACACACCAAAGTAGCTTCTTCTTGTTGCAGCATGAGATTATTATATAAAGCCACAACTTGTCAAAATACAGGGAATATCTGATTATAGGATACTCAGCCTAACTAATTCATGTATAACAGAACTACATCTAAAGTACAAGCAAAGGGTGCAGAAACATTCTAAATTCCAGAAGAACAGAAAATATGCTTTGACATTGAATGTTTTCTGGATGTTACATGGAAGCTACACCCATAAACTCTCAATAACATGTCTATCTAAGCAAGACCTGAAGATTTCTATTACCAGCTGTTATTTCAATATACATGAGAAAAATCTCTGGGCTCCTATATCTACATGACAAGCTGAAAATTAGCCTTCTCAAAAGTGATCCCCCTGATTGGTTATCTGATATTAAGTGACCAGCCCAAGTCAACACTGAATAAATAAAACATGCTGTGTCCCTTTGTGTATTTGTTTTCATGTATAGGTAACAATAATTGTTAAAGAAGAAGAGGCCATGAATTTTAGAGGGAGCAGGAAGTGATGGATAAGATGGCTAGAAGTAAGAAGAGAAGAAGGAAATAATACAATTGTATTACCTAAATGTATTACCTAAATGGAATGATAGGAAAAAAGTAAAGGTGTAATCCAACATACATAAAATATATTCACAATTTTGAAGTTTTTCTAACACAAACTGTCTTCTTTCAACTTGTAAAAAAAAAAAAAACTTAAAAATATCATCCAAATTTTCCATGACATTATTTTCTCCAATAAATATATTTTAGAAATATTCTATGGTATAATGATAAAACTGATTACAAATGAATGTGAAATTGACACAAAACAACTGGATTATTCACTGGTGCAAAGTATGAAAAAATTAAAAATCGAATAGTAACACCACCAGCAAATGTTTTGAAATACTGAAAGAATAGCTTAGAGGAATTCACTCAAATAACATAAAATAAGTTAGATACTTTGGTCCACACAAAGTAAAAATTACATTTTGTGTCTCTTCATATAGATCTGTAAGTATATGAAGAATGGTAACTTTTATCAAAAGACTGTCACGTATCTCATTTTATTCATTAGCACAAAAGTGTTGGAAACTTCACCCCAAGGTGGAAGAAAAAAATACTATAATAGGATAACATACTGCTTCTCGTAAATTATTGACATTGGAATACAGCAAATGTAATGTAAAGCATGCTGTGTGAGTGTCATCCTTTAAAGCAATCAAAGACACATGATTTTGTGTTGGAGTGTGAACATAATCACCCAATGGTTGTTGTCCCCCACAGGACATCAACCTGGGACAAGAGAGTCAGGGATAGGGAATGGGGACAAGAGACAAAGAAAGAACAACAACAAGACAGGATTCTGATCAAGTGGAAAACTTTATTTTTCTCAGGCTAGCTTATACAGTCAGTACAGCAGAATATGGGGAGGGGTAGAATGGGTTGTTTGTATACAATGTGTTAGTGTAGGAAGGATACTAGGAAGCCACAAAGAAGATGTTTGGCAGGTTAAAGAGGTCCAGGAAGGGTTGCCTAGGTGACTGAGCCTGTGGGTGGAGGACTGGGTCAAATTATTTACTTTCTTCATCTGAGCTTCTAAGGAGCTGCTATGTATACAACTATGTAGCCAGCCAAGAATGGCATATGTTCTCATGCCAAGCCCTGAGATCTTTGGCTCCCAACAGGTTGTGTAACCTTAATTACTTATTGTAGTCTACTTTGATTTCTAAGACACAGGAAACATAATGAAAAAGGCAGAGTGTTAGAGCTGTAAGACAGCGGAGGAGCTGTTAGCATCATTTAGACATGTGATAGACATTGTATTCATTATCTCTTAGAAGCTAAGATATCTTCCACTGAATTTATCAAACTTTGATCTGGAAGAGGTTCATGGGTCACCACCATTCCCTGTGAGGCCCACCGTACCCTGATGAACTATGTTATACCATTGGATTATGAAGTAAGTGCCCATTATTAGGGTACTTATTGTTGAACTATGGTATGCCATTGGATTATGATAATGGTACCCATCATTGGTGACTCAACCAGGCTCCAAAGTCATGACCAAACGTGTTCATGCATTTTACCCTAGATAATATCTGTGGTGAGAAAATAAAACACAGTATGTGAATGTAAGAAAGAATTTTCAAAGAAGAGGGGTTTGACTGAGGTAAGAGGGAATTAGTAGAGGGTTGGAGGTGAGACTAGTCAAAAATTATATATATACATATGATATCATTGAAAAGCAAGTTTTATATTTACCTTTAAAAACATAAGTAACTGAAACATCTTTAGGGTTTTTGATCCATTTAACTGATATTGAAAATGTATCAGGAAGAGAGGTATGTTCATGAAAGTGCTATGGGACTCACAATTTGATATCATAGAAAATGCCTTACTGTCCTTCCATATCTTCATTTGATAGTGAAGAATAATGAAATTGTTTAACATACATCACCCAAATCTTCCATAATTCCTTTATGCAGTAATAGTTTTATTCTAATTTCAGGAAATCAAAAGTATGTAAATTTTGCAAATATCCCAAAAACTCTCTGTTTGCTAACATTAGACCATATCTTGTTTGTCCTACAATGCTTACTCAAGACTGTCTGAAAATGTCTGATTTTATCTTTCAGGGCATGAAATACAACAAGTTCTCTGCTTCTTTGCATTTTCATTGTAAGCTTCTATGTATTATGTAAAACTTTAGTAAAAGGAATGTTTCCTCTTGTTATTTGCCTTTGGTTACAGGAGTATCAGCCATGATTAGGTGAAGGCTAAGGAATATACATTATTTTTTTTTGTCTCCTACAGTACCATTAGCTATAAATATTAAAAGGCATATTATTAATTATAAAACCTTAGCATATGGCTTTGGCTTGATCTTATACCTTAAATTAACCAATTTGTATTCATCTGTGTGTTGCCACATGACTTGTGGCTTTTTCCTGTTCCCTGCATGTCTTTTTCCCTCTCCAATTGACTGGCAACTCTGCCTTTCTTCTTTCTAAAGCTCCCTCTGTCCAAAAGTCCCTCACATACCTCCTACGTAGTTCTTGACCATTTAGTTTTTATTAAACCAGCCCCAGTGAGATATCTTTACACAGTGCAATTAAATACCATGCAACAGAATCATAATCAAGTTTTAAAAAACAAAAAAAACTTTTAAACCTATGCTAAACATAAAAGACCCAGCATCCCCCTTTTTATATTTTCCATTAAAGCAATGGAAGTTTCTGATAAGACTATCACTTAACTTGCATGAAGACACTGGATCATTTTAAATTATTTAAATCAAAGATGCAATAGACAAGTTATTGTAAGTGAACTACATACATATCATACCCAAAGCTTGTGGGAATCAAATAAGAAAGCAAAGAATAAATTGCAACCAGAAATATATAGATGTAAAATGAAGAAATACAGTTTTAAATGAAAACAATTGATACAAGTATGTTATTTTAGTAAGTAATCTTATTCTGGATAGATTAAGCTGAAATTTACAAACTTTACTATACTATTTAATAGATGGTAAAACTTAGAGAAAACTAGTTTACATTATGTGAAACTTTAAATCTATGCAAGAAGACTTAATCTTTCATTTATTGATCTAGTCACTTAAAGCTTTTTTAGTGTGTGCTGAAATAATGTAACCAAAGGCATTTGAATTATATGTGCACATACACAAGGTTCTTGTGCTCATGATTTAGCAGGTAATATAAATAATGGATGCTTTCCTATTAAATCAACTTCATAATATAGGACTAAACCAAAATGCTACCAGAATGAAAATATGACTTCAAAGTAGTTGAAGAAAGCAATGAAGGGTGGATCTCACTCAATTATATTACATATTATATCTTAAAGAAATTTCTATGTATTATGATGAAGCTTCCAAGGGTTTCAAGTCATGTAATTACTATTGTTTACCTTGTTTCTTTTATAGTTAATTTGGTGATAAATTCTAGGAGACAAACTCATAATAACACATCTACTTGTCAGTTACATGATGAATGTAAATCAAATGTAATTATGATGACATTCCTTCCTAAAGAACTATACTCAAGATTATTTATATAAACAGTATTACTTTATTGCAAATTAAAATGGATCAGTTTGTATAATCAACCAGAGAATTCCTCACTGGATTTCGTGAATGCTACTTGGCATTCTTTTCAGTAGTTACTCTGATGAACTATTGCTTCTCTTCAAATGCACAAATGAGATTTGTCCTGTTATGTAGACCCAAAAGGAAATTTAATGAAATAAATTTGATAGAATAAATAATGTTGGAAATGTAAACATAATATTTTAGTTATTTTTCACTTCACTCTAGAATATAAGCTTACTGAAATTAGTAACATGTGTTAAGAATACACATATGAGTTAATATGGACCTATTTATTTCATTTTACAAGGTGAATAGCTTATTTTGTAATTGACATATGTTTTAAATAATGAGCATGTAAAGTAGCATATCTTATGATAATGTGTTATTTAACTCACAGCCATTAACTAAAGAGCAATTATGAACAACATATTTAATGAATTAGAATCAGTGCTTCCCAAAAACTATATACCAAGATAGCATGAGATCATTTGTCATTCTATTATTATTATTTTTTGAAACAGTAGGATATATCCACACAAACATATTATTAAATTACATTACTAACAAATCTCATTTCATACAACTTATCCAATTACAATTTAAAATTAGATGAAATACCAAATCTAGGAAGAGGATTCTTGGAGGCATACATATTGAATGTCTGAAAAATAGAACTTGGTTTGGTTTACAGAAAAGATGACAATTTTTTTCATGATGTTTCAAATTTCCCTGCTACCTCTGGAGTACAAAAGCTAAATTAGATGGGTCAACCATTATGTTGCTTGTATGATTTCTCAGAACTTATGACAGTGTCTAAGAAATTAATATATGATTCTCTTTACTGACATGAGTATCTGATTTCTCCCAGCATCTGACATTGTATTGAGAGAATTCACTGCAGATAGCTATTTGAACAACACACATGGAATATGAAGAATCTTCATTCTTAGAACTGGCCCAAGATGAAGTACAGTGGAGGAAATAATTGGAAAGACTGGCACAACCAATCCTATCTCATTAGGGTTGAAAGAGGATCTTATCATAAAGCTTAGCATGGCTTCAAGTTTACAGTCTATTTCAACATTAAGCATAGCCTATTATAATACTAATTGTTAAAATACGTCTAAATACTCCAAGGAAATAAAACTGTTTGAGCAACACAGGAAATCGATGAAATGCACAAATGAAGATACAGAGGGAAGCTCATTTTCCTTTATCAAAAGTCAGGAAATGTAAAGCAGGCTTGTAAATGGACTTGAAAATGAAATTGTTAGTTACATAAGATGACCTTCTTTATAAATATACATGCTAAACATAATAATCCAATAAATACAGACTCTAAATCTAACATCATGCATTAGTGAATGACATTGTTTTTGTTGAAACAGAGAAAACTTAAATTTATTGAGGAAAGTAATAAATACTTAAAGTCTATATATGCCATGTTTATCTTTTTGTGATTGGGTTACCTCACCGATAATGGTTTCTTCTTGTTCCATCCATTTGCCTGCGAATTTCAAGATTCCATTGTTTTTTTTTCCGCTGAGTAGTACTCCACTGTGTAAATATACCACGTTTTCTCTATCCATTCTTCAGGTGAGGGGCATCTAGGTTGTTTCCAGGTTCTGGCTATTACAAATAATACTGCTATGAACATAGTTGAAACATATGTCCTTCTTGTGCATTCTTTGGGTATATGCCCAAGAGAAGGATTGCTGGGAATCAGTCTAACTCAAGACTGATACCCATTTTACTGAGAAACCGCTATACTGCTTTCCAAAGTGGCTGTACAAGTTTGCACTCCCACCAGCAATGGAGGAGAGTTCCTCTTTCTCCACATACTCTCTAGCATCGATTGTCATTGGTGTTATTGATTTTAGCAATTCTGACAGGAGTAATATGGTATCTCAGCGTGGTTTTGAGTTGCATTTCCCTGATGGCTAAGAATGTTGACTACTTTCTCAAGTGTCTTTCAGCCATTTTGGATTCCTCTGCTGAGAATTCTTTATTAAGTTCTGCAATCCATCTTTTAGTTGTGTTGTTTGGTGTTTTGGAGACTAGATTCTTGAGTTCATTGTATATTTTGGTGGTCAGCCTTCTGTCAGATGTGGGGTTGGTGAATATCTGTTCCCATTCTGTGGGCTGGTGTTTTTGTCTTTCTGACTGTGCCCTTTGCTTTACAGAAGCTTCTCAGTTTCAGGAGGTCCCATTTATTAATTGTAGATCTCAATGTTTGAGCTACTGGTGTTATGTTCAGAAAGCAGTCTCCTGTACCAATTTGTTCAAGGATGCCACCTACCTTCTCTTCTAGGAGGTTCAGTGTGGCTGAATTTATGTTGAAGTCACTGATCCATTTGGATTTAAGTTTAGTGTATGGTGGCAGAAACAGATCAATCTGCAAACTTCTACATGTCCGAATCCAGTTATGCCAGCACCATTTGTTGAAGATGCTTTTTTTTTTCCATTGTATAAATTTAGCTTATTTGTCAAAAATCAGCTGTACAGAGATGAGTGGGTTAATATCAGGGTTTTCAATTTGATTCCGTTGGTCATCCTGTCAGGACTATGGCTCTATAATAGAACTTGAAGTCAGGGATTGTGATGTCTCAGGCTGTATCGCTATTGTACATGGTTGTTTTGGCTATCCTGGGCTTTTTGTTTTTCCATATGAAGTTTAGCATTGTTCTTTCAAGGTCTGTAAAGAATTCTGTTGGGATTTAATGGAGATTGTATTGAATCTGTAGATTGCTTTTGGCAAGATTCCCATTTTTACTATGTTGATCGTACCTATCCAAGAGCATGGGAGATCTTTCCATTCTCCGGTATATTTTTAATTTCTTTCTTTAAAGACTCAAAGTTCTTAATATACAGGTCTTTCTCAGTTTTGGGTTAGTGTTACCACAAGATATTTTATGTTGTTAGTTGTGATTGTAAAGGGTTTTGGATTTCTGTCCTTCCTGGTCCCACAGCCATTTAGTTCCAAATCAACACACAGAGGCTTATGTCAATTATAAACTGTTTGGCAGATGGCTCAAGATTCTTATTGGCTAACACTCTCTTTATTATAAACCAATTTCTACTACTCTACATATATCCATGTGATCTTGACTCATCAGAAAACATCCAGGCATCCTACCTTCCCGGTAGCTGCATGGTGTTTCACTGGCAACATGCTCTCTTGCATTCCACTTCCCAGCATTCTCCTAGTCTGATAGACCATCTGTACTTCCTACTTGGGTACTTCTTTCCTGTCCATTGGCCAAAAAAGCTTTTATCATCAACCAAAAAGAGAAACGTATTCACAGCATAGAGAAGGACATCATTCATCTTATATGTATATATGTATATATACATATCTGTATGCATATATATACTTTTTGAATGTATAAAAATGTATATATTTACTATATAGCAACAATCATGATTATTTTAGTTTTTATTAAACTATGCTCAATTGGACTTGCAGTAGTTACATAGCGCATTGCTTCTAACTTCAGGTGATTAGTTGTTAGTTTGCTTTCCAGTGTTTTTCTGAATGAATACATTATCATATTCTTATTTTTATTAAATGTTTTCATTCACACTCTCATTACTCTATACTTTTAGAATCACCAACATTCTTATCATTTGTAAAACTACAAGACCATATTTTCCCATTGATTTTTTTAATGTGACATCTGCTCCTCACAGGAGATTCTGTTGAAAAGAATATTTTCACTTTAAAATATATTGCATATTTACCAATTATAATCCAGATGCATATTTGAGTAGAAAATTTATCTTTTCTCTACTTTCACAATGACATTTGAAGGTCAATAGTCTTACTTATTGCTGGGAAATATTATTTATAACTTAATTTAACTATTATTTAAATGAAACATCTACTCATTTGTTTTTAATTTTTTTCAAGTAAATTATTTAAAAATTCATATATTTGAAACACTTTCAATTCTACTGGACTCATTTACTTTGATTATTAATTATAAAATATGATTATTAATCTTTTAATGGTTAATGGATATCAAATCAAATATGTTCTTATATTTTCCTACACCTTTCAGAAAAAAAAATGCACTATCTAGAAAAGTACAAATTAATTAATTCCTAAATAATTTACTTTTTCTCTTTCAAGGATATCCAGATTTTGGTTTTTATTATTAATTTTTTATCAAGTTTCTAATTTGTAACATTATTTTTATCTTTTGTGTGTTTGTGTGCATGTGCAAGTTTGTCTTGTGTGTGTGTGTGTGTGTGTGTGTGTGTGTGTGTGTGTGTGTGTTTGCTCAACAGATGTTGGAAGTGTTATCTTTTAAAAAAAATAATTTAGAAAATATCCTTTGCATTTCTCTTTGATAAATCAGGAAAATTCATCCAAACTTGGGCTATTTTTAGACTTAAGGGATTTTATTATTGTTTTATCTGAAATTTCTTTTCATTGTTGATTTATCTTGGTTTAACTTTGGAAGTTTGAGTAAAACTAGAAATTCATGCATTTCTTTTGGATGGGCATGGCATAGAAAAGTTGGGGTCAGGTGAATTTATCAGATTGGCCTAGTACACAGGATATGCCTTTTGGACCAAACCTGGAGAATGGGAAAGGAATTTGTAGGCCAAATTGCATGGACCTCACTAGGCTCTGCAAATGCACAAGGTTTTGTTTTTCTTTTAACCTACTGGGTCCAGTTAATGTAGCCCATGTATTCATAGTTTGGATACCATCCTCTGGAGTAGGGTTGAGAAGATACCTAGCCAGCTGATGAAGAAAGATATGTAGAAAATGAGATGGCAAGCCACAAACCATCTGGCAAAGCACAGATAAAAAATATGGGTAAGTTTGAATGAAAGAGCTAGCCATAAATAATCCAGAACCATCAGCAAACAATTATAATTAATATTAAGTCCCTGAGTGGTTATTTTATAAGCACCTATGTGGCTGGGCAGGACAGAAAAGCTTCCAGCCACAGTGAGTACTTTGATCATTATGCATTTTTCCATTGATTGTTTCCCACTGCACAAAAATTTCAGTAGGTCCAGATTGAGTGAAACCATGCTCTACAGGTATAGACACAAATATTATTAAGAATATTTGACAGCATAACTATTTAGCAAAATGCCAATAGCAGGTTTGGGCCTATCACCTCCTCAGCCATGGGGTTTTGACCAAGAGCACACTGAATGGTATGAAACTTCCTTCTGTGGATCAGACCTGAAATCCAATCTGGAAGAGTTGTGACTGTTGTACCAGTAGGCACATCTAGCCTTGTGGGTCAGTCTTACACTTTTCAGGCGTCAGTGCTGAGTCAACACTGAGTTTTTTTTTCTACCCTATGAGCCTGTATAGTGCCTCCTGACTCCAGGAAAACTATTCATAATTGAGGAGGTATCCTCTTCAGACTGGAGTTGATTTCTCTGTGTTCTGTACCCAATGTGTGTTTCAAAGATAGGGTCTCATAATGCTGATATGGTGATTAACCAAGGACAAAGATAATTAACTATTTTGTTTAAGGTAACTCTGGTGTCTCCTTGACTAATGAGTTTTTAGGAGGCATCTTGTACCTTATAATATGATTTTCATTTAATAACCCTTGCCTTTCAGGGGTGTCATTGCCAACGCATATAAAGTAATTCTGTTTCAAGTCTCTTTTTTAAAAAAAAAACTGTTTTAAAATTAGCTTGCTAACTAAAGGACATAGAAAAGAGTTTTATCTTTTATTTTTGTTTGTTAAAAGTAGATTCATTTTCCTGCAATGTATTCTAATCTCTGTTTCCACCAGCTTCTCCTCTGAATTCCTCCACACCTCTCCTCCTATCCAAATTCACACATTTCCTGTCCTATCTTAGAAAACAAATAGGTATCTAATGAATAATGATAAAATAAAAAAAACAAAAACAAAAAAATATGTGACTATGACAAGCAATCAAATAGGGGGAATACAAGAATCTTTCAAATGCAGGGATACACACTTTACTTCACACACTCAGGAAACCTAGACTAGAAGCCACAATATATACAAAAATAAGTGCCTGCAAGACAGAAGAAACAAGCAAACAAAGAAACACACTCCTACATGACACTATGAGACAATGAACCTCTAAAGATGCCTGTGGGTACATTTTGCGTTGGCTATATACTGCTCAGCATGCAGCCTGTTCTTAAGAGGGATTTGTCTCCCCAGTGAGACTCCCATGGAGAAAACTAACTTTTAATTTACAAGTGGCAATAAATTGGACATTGCCTGTGGGTTAAGGATGGGAACATAAGTCCACTTCTCCTTTTAGCTCTAAAAGTCCCATCTGGCACAAAGCCATGAAGAATCTGTGTATAGAAACATAGTGTCTGTGAGCCCATATATGCTTTGTTCCTGTTGCAACTACAAAGACCTTGCTATCATCCATCACTCTGGACCTTACTGTTTCTACTTCCTGTTTAGTAGGTTTTCCTGAACAGTGAGGGGAGGAAATTGATGGAGGTATCCATTTAAAGCTGCGTGTTCCAAGGTCTCTCAATCTCTCCATACTGTCTGGTTTGGGGGGGTCTATATTTGTTCCCATCTACTGCAGAAAGAAGCTTCTCTGACAATGCCTGAACAAGACACAGATCCATGAGTACAGCAGACTGTCATAAGGACTCGTGTAATTGCTATGTTCCTTTCACAGTACAGTGATATTTGGTTTTCCTCTAGGTCTTTGAGCTAACTAGTCCAAAGTTTTTGCCACCCAAACAACCATGTGAATAGTTTCAAATTTGTGGAGTTGAACTTAACTCAAATTAGATATTGGTGGTTACTCCTGTATATTTTGTGCCACTATTGCACCAGTGCATCTACAGGCAGATCATTTGTAAACTGAAGGTAGTTTAGCTGTGTTGGTGTTTAACTTCCCATTGGGTGATGTGCAGAATAGCTTCCAGTGTCATGAACTCTGGTCTGTAGGGAAGAAGGCTCTAGGTAGGTACCAATTCAACTTCTCTGTATTCTGTGAGTTGTGTAGACATGACTTCAGCAATAGGGCTTATCATCAATTTTTGGTAAGCTACAAATAGCTTTGTCAATACCTTTGATTGTTTTGGAGTTCCCATGCACCACTTTGGCTAGCAACTTGATTAGATGTAACCCATTTACAATACTAGAAGCTTCATTTGGTCATGAGAAACCTCTAGTTGAGGATCTGGCTTCCCAGTTATTAACAAGTTCATCTAGATCACCTTCATTTTTGTATGTATTATAGGAAGCTAATAGTTCATTGTGTTTCCATATGACCCCTCAAATGGCCCTTAGTATTAGCTTTGCCTCTCTGTATTCTCTACTTTGCCAACCTTTCTTCCACCTTCATACTTCATTGTCCCATTAGAGTGTCAATCTCCTGCCAATATATAACTATCAATTCTATTCCTTAACTTAGGAAATTCCTCCCTACCACTAGCTCCATACCTTCTACCTAACATCTGTGGTTATTTGAGTTTTGGCTTGTTTATCAATGTCTTAAGAGCTATCATGTGTATATAACTGAATATAGATCATACTGTCTTTTTGGGTATGGAATACATCACTTAGGATGGTTTTATTTCCTAGATCTGTTTTCCTGCTAAATTTCAGTATTTCATATTTTTTAGTGTCTAAGTATCACTCCACTGTATAAATGCACCACAATATTTTAATCCACTTATATATTAACAGACATCTACATCATTTCCAATTTCTGACTATTATTAATAGAACAATTAACACAATTGAACAATTTTCTCTTGTGGTGATATCTTTCTTGCACAAATAAAGCCTGTCTATGGGTCAGAGAATGAAACTTGCCACTAGCTAACCCTAGAGGTCTGGAGGTCTGTACAGACAGACAGGAAGTGACATAGCTGGGCAAAAACAGGATACAAGCAGGGAGAAACAGGAAATGGGAACTCACTCTCTTCTCTGCTGAGACACTTAGGAGATAAGGTGTGCTGTGGCTTGCTCCTTCTCAATCAGTGTTTCCCTCTATATCATGCTCCAGCTTTTTATTATCTAGACCAATTAAGAACTCCTTTTACAGTCTCTGTAGTTGTTTGAAGCATTCCTTTGCTATATGCCCAAGAGTGGTATACTTGGTTATTGAAATAGATTGATTTAGATCTTTCTAATGAATTATCACAGTGATTCCCATAGTGGCTTTTCAGGGTTTTAATCCCACCAGCAATGGATGAGTGTTCCCTTTTAGAACACTCAATGATATTTTCAAAGTATGATGAACCTAATCTTGTGCTTAGAAATTTTGTCACTGTTTTATTAAATGTTATAAATGACACCTCCTACAGGAGTCATCCATTACTATCTAATCATTAAAATATTTTCAAATGTCAGTGTTGTGTATGTTTATTTAATAAAAATTTACTGATAACTGACATAATTGAAGTATAGGATTTTTCTTGACTTTTCATTTTTTGTTTAGCTTTGCTTTTTGAGACAAGGTTTCTCTGTGTAGTCCTGGCTGCCCTGTAACTGGGCACTGTAGAGAGGCTGGCCTGACTCAGAACTTAGAGATCCCCCTCCCTTGCCTCCCAAATGTTGGGATTAAAGACACTCACCATTACTGTCTGATACATTATTATATTATTAAAGATTCATTTGATTTATTTATGTGTATGTATGTGTTCATGCACATATTGAGTTCATTCAGATATTACTGGATGCAAAAAGAGGGCAACAGATGCCTGGGAGTTGGAGTTTTGTTCTACCCTGCATGGTTGTGAACCTGAGAATTTGAATTCTCTTAATCAATGACCATCTATCCAGCTCTCTTTCAACACATTTGATCAAAGCAACAAGAAAATAAACTAATGGGGGCCTTTGTATGCAAAGAAATCTAGTATAGCTTCATTTTTCCCAAGGATAAATAGTTTGTGTTTAATTTAAAATCTATAAAGCAAGATAAAAAAACAGCTTATCAACTTCATGCTTCATGTGTATCTATATTTTGAAATAACTACTTAAACATTAAGCTCAGACAAAACTATATTTTCTTTCACATGATAACCTAAGCAGTGAAACCTACTCTTGAATAACATTTTCCCAAAATAATGTTTATTGATTCTTTTCATATCACACACCCCAATCCTGCGTACCCTCAGTCCCTTCAAATCCTCTCCACTCCTCACTCCTGCAGCACTCTCCCAAAGTATAATAATAATAATAATAATAATAATAATAATTATTATTATTATTATAAACACCAGCTGGGCAGTGTTGGCTCACACCTTTAATCCTAGTACTCCAGAGGCAGAGGCAAGCAGATCTCTGTGAGTTTAAGTCCAGCCTGATCTACAAAGCTACACATAGAAACAAAAACCAAACCAAACAAACAAACAACAAAACCAAAACAACACCAAAAAAAAAAACCATCTGGCTCTTCAGGCTTTCCAACAACTGGACAAACATCCTAGTGGTCTCTGGAGTTGCAGTGTATTACACAGAATACCCCTCGGTCCAAACAGCCCCATTGCAACAAGTCACTGGTCTGGTTAAATTTTCTGACACTTCATCATTACTGGACCCTTGGTATCAGTGAGCAGGATGACTCCATGCCCCAAGGTTCCCAGAGAATGAGGGAAACCTGCCGCCACAGCCTGCCCTGTTGGGCCGCTGAGAGGCATGGAGCAGCTTCCATATGCTTGCACCATCCTGGCGTTTCTGGCGTTTAGACTCGGCATTTCAGAGATGATAAAGACAGATCCAGATAAAGAAAAACCTCTAAAGGTTTACACTATATTTAAAAATATATGTAGGCTTGTGTGAGAAAAAGTAACAGGAGGAAATATAGCAGCCGTTTGTGGTGGCGCTGGTAGGATTTGCTGAAGGAAGCAGAGGCAGGCAGATTTCCACAGAGAAACCCTGTCTCAAGGAAGAAAGAAAGAAAGAAAGAAAGAAAGAAAGAAAGGAAGGAAGGAAGGAAGGAAGGAAGGAAGGAAGGAAGGAAGGAAGGAAGAAAGAAAGGAAGAAAGGAAGAAAGAAAGGAAGAAGCCACCTAAAATGAAAAATACACAGAGAATATGGATACTATAGGGCATATTGTTGCCTTTAAATTGTTTGGTTGCTGAGGAAAGAATTACTGCTGCTAAAATACATTTGATTATAAATGATGCCAAACTAATCCAACTTACACATTTTAAAAATACTTTGACTTCAAATTTTAAGTCTAAAGACAGGCTACTTAGAAATAAAGGTTTTACTTCTATTCCCACAGAAAATATAAAGCTGTGGATTCCTTCCAGACCAATATGGTTTGATCAAGACCCCCTGAAGCTGAGACAATACAGCCTTACAGACTACAATAACAGGGACTTGGTCAGATTTTGTTTTATCATGATCCCCATGGTATATGAACATCGTCCCCAATCAGCAGGAAGCAGTTTAGAAAGAACGACGCCCAAATCCCCAAATATTGTTTATAAATGTTTGTTTTCATTTAATTGGAGTAGGTTATAAATGATAATGAGTACAGTCAATATTTTTAAAGAAAAAAGGGGAATAGGATATAGGAATAAATACTTTGAATTCATATATAGATTTCATTTATTGATACAACTTTAAGGTTAATTTTGTGATATGTATATGTCTCCTCTTCTTTAAGTTTTGTGTTTATACAGATTTTTACCTATAGTGTCAGAACTTATAGTTGGATTAGTTAAGTTTTTCTAGATGTACAGAGATGTATTTGCAATGGATAGGTATTCTTCAAACCTTTCAAAGACCTACAGAAATATGGCATTTAAATAGCTTAGGGTTTATTTTGGCAGTGAGACACAACTGCTCCTGGCACACCAATTACATCAGAAAGGAGGATGGGCATTGAAGAAACTCGTTATGGAGTTTGCTTTCAACAGGGCAAGATTAGCCATTTGGGCAAGAAACTGATCTTGCCTGGACTGTTTGTTGCTGTATAAACTGGACATGCAGGACCCACAAGTAAATGACTGCTGAACTTACAAAACAAGACAGTACTGAAGGGTTCCTGTTGAAATGGAGAAGTGTGCCAGACACAATGTGTCCTATGGGCTGAAGATGGATGCCCTAACATTACAGAGGAACTGTGGGTGAGTGTCTAGGCAGAGATGTCTCTGTCAATTCTACAGTTTATATATTTTCCTTCTGTGGTCTTTGATAGAGTTGAAGACAGATAGTTATGGTAACAGTTTTCTTCAGTTATTATAGAAGATAATTTATCGTTTTTATTTAGACAGAAAAGAGGAGATGATGGGGGAAGTACTTCTGTGTATGTTTATCTTGTTGATTGTTAAATAAAATACTGTTTGGCCAATGAGGCAGCAAGTTAGACAGGACTAGGAGTCAAAGAGGATTCTGGGAAATGTAGTAGAGAAGTGGTGATCCAGGCAGAAAGTGACATAGCAAGGAGACTCATATTTAAAGAAGGAGAAACAGGAAGCATCCCCCTTTTTCCCCTTGCTCCTCCAGCAGCACAATGTGATCCGCTGGCAAGGAGGGATGCCAATAAGGCATCCGATAAGTCTTATAAAATATATATATTTATGATAGTTAAGACTGAGCTAACAGATGAGAATCCTAGTCATTGGCCAAGCAGCATTGTACCTAAGAATACACTTTCTGTGTATTCATTTGGGCCTAACTCAGGCGGGTGGCTGGCATAAAGCTCACACATGTTGGTGGGGCTCAGGTGGCTTTTGGCAGAAAGATTTATCCTAACAGACCCTCCCAGAACCTCCTCTCAAATATCCTTCAGTTGCTAAGAGTTGCAAGGATCCTGCAGTTACTGTTCCACCAGACCAGTCATTTCATGTATTCCAGCAGGTCACATATAGGCAAAATTAGGGCAGGCCAATCAAGGCCCCAGATGTGAGTCTCGGTTGTCGCTGAGCTTGTTTGTCTGTGTTCCTGGGACCACCCCCCTCAGGCAAGGGGCAAAGCCAGCTCTCATAGTCCCATGCCATAAGTGTCTGCCATCCCATTGCCATGGTGAGTGGTGAGGCCCTTTCTCCCCTGAATATTGGCTTCAATTTTGCCAAGGGTGATGAATTCCATTCTCCTGGTATAGTGTTCAGCAAGGGGTAGGGCCAGATATTCTAGACCCAGTGAAGGGCAGCTGGATTGTAACTGCACTTGGATTAACATATGCATAGCTCCAATGATCCCCTGTGGCAATATGGGCCATAGTGATCATCTCAGATACCATATAGAACAGGAACACAGACCCAAACATGGTAATTGTCAGTAGCTCAGGCCTGGGCATCTTGTGGTCCCAGTGGCAGCACAAGCAACCCAGATCAGTATGGCCCTGTCAACAGCAAGACCCTTGGACACCAACATGGTTTCAGGTTTCTCTTTACATAATGGGCATCCACATAGTCCTGGGTGGTGCCAGGAGCCACAAACATCAACTCAGACTCTGGTTGGCTCTAAGCAGCATTCCTATCAGACACAACACCATTGCCCTTTGTTCAGCAGATGCAGATTAGTATGGCCTCAGTGGTGGCATATCCCTCAGAAAACAACAGGGCCACAGGTTGTGGCCTAGAACTCAGACATCCATTTAGCCTTTGGTTTTTCCATAGTCCACAGATAGCAACACAGGTCCAACTGTGGTAGGACCATGGATCTGGACATCATTCTTGGTAGCAGCCCAGGCCGAGATGTCACCATGGCCTCAAGTGGCATCAAAGGCCACTCAGGCATGGCCTTTGGTTCAGTGTGGCTTTTGAACACCAGCATGGTGCCTGGTTGCAGCCAAGACCCCTGGAATTGGCTTGCAGTTCAATGTTATCAGGAACCTTGTTATCACAAACCTTGGCTGTGGTTGCAGTAGGAGCACAGACACAGACATGGTCCTCAGTAGCAGTCCTGGCCTAGATGATACCATGGCCCCTGATAACAACACAGGTCACTTGGGTTGTCATGGTTCTGAGTGCCAAGATCCTGATCATCTGTGTAGCCTTTTGTGGTACCATGGACCATGGACATAAACACAGATCCTGGCTACAATGGGACCCCAGATCCAGACTTGGTTCTCAGCAGCAGCCTGGGCTTGGATGTCACCATTGCCCAAGGTGGTAGCACAGGTCACTCAAGTTGACATGGCTCCATGGCAGAGTAGCCCATGGACACCAAAATGGTTCCAGGTGGCAGTATAGACTCCTGACATGGGAATAGCCTTTGATGGTTATCAGGAGTCACATTTATCATCGAGGCCCCTGAATGTGTTAGGGCTTGAAAAATTGGCTTTCCTGATAACATCTATTTCTATGGTGATATGTTGTCTATTAAAGCTTGCCTGAGGATTCAGAAAGCAAAGTCAGTCAAAAGCCATAGAAGCCAGGCACCCACCTTTAATCCCAGCAGCCAGAAGCTAGGAGGTGGTGGTACACACCTTTAATCCTTGGACTCATGATTAAGAGGTAGAATGATCTCTCTGAGTTCAAGGGCACCAGGGATACATGAAATTGAATCAATCTAAACAGTAACAGATCACACACCTTTAATCCCAGCACTAGAGAGATATAAAAGTTAGAAAGCAGCCAGCCACACTGAAGAGAGGCAGAAGTTTGAAACTTGACAAAGAGTTGTCTGTGGACCAGCCCCTTCAACCTGAGCTTGAGGTGAGAGCTAGTAGCTGGCTGCTTTGCTACCCTAATCTTTGGGCTGAACCCCAATTTAAGTCTCTGGGTCTTTTATTAATTCATGTTATATATTTCTGTTACTATATTTCACTAAGGTAGTCATTATTTCTTCCTATTTTGTTAAAGAAAATGAAACTTAAAATATGTGGCATGTGAAAGTACAACCAGACTTTTAATAATGAACTGTTTTTATGTGTACTTTATGTATATTTTATTCTAATTGTGTGTGTGTGTGTGTGTGTGTGTGTGTGTCTGTGTGTGTGTGTGTGTATGTGTGCCCAAGCTCGTGAATGTGTGTGTGCATGTTGAGTACAGATTGTTAGTGGAATGAAGATGATGACAGAATCCAGTGCTAGAGTTGCAAGCAGTTATAGGCCTTCTGATGAAGATCTAAGAAGCAAACTTATTCTCATCTTCAAGAATTGTAAGCACTGTTAACCACTGAGGCATCTGTCCAGTCACAATAGATCTTAATTTTACAACTGTGGTTCTTATCACAAAATTTATAAATTTCATAAGAAGTTATTAGGAATGTGTTGTAAAGGAAAGGTGGAATTGAAGAAAGTTGACGTTTTTAAATTCTATCTTGTTATGACAAAATTACTTGGTGATTGGCAATGTCACAGTTACTAAAATTCGAATATCTCACTGACTGCTGATTCTTGTCTTCTCTACATTCCACTTTTTTGGAAGCATAAATCCCATCTTCCCCACATATCTCAGACAACCCTTCTTCAACATAAAACATCTTTACTGAGAGATTAACTTTCCCCCAATCACTTGTTCATTAACATCATTTGGTTATTATAATTGCATCATCATAGCATTTGTGTTGGATTTCCTATGCAACATCACTTTTTCCATTGGTAACAAATAACTTATTCATATGTTTTATAATTTCCCTATCCATCCTTAAAATAATTTAATTTCATGAAATCTTGTCCTAATGCTTAGTGTATGACTTCCACACTAGGCTCTGAAACCCTTAGGGAGCAGGCATTGCTAATTACTGTATCCCTCATACAATGACAGTTCCTTAGTGTCTAGCAACATATATTTGGTAACTACAGTAGCCTTTAGAAGAATTTAGAGTTTTCTGCTTAAGAACAGAATTGCTGGATCTTGAGGTAGAATGATTCCCATTTTCCTGAGGAATTGCCATACTGATTTCCAAAGTGGCTATACCAGTTGGCACTCCCACCAGCAGTGAAGTGTTCCCCTTTGTCCACATCCTCTCCATCATAAACTCTCCTTGGTGTTTTTGATTTTAGCCATCCTGACAGGAGGGAGATAGTATCTCAGAGTTGTTTTGATTTGCATTTCCCTGATGGCTATGGATGTTGAGCAGTTTCTCAAGTGTCTTTCAGATGTTTTAGACTCTTCTAATGAGAATTCTCTGTTTAATTCTGTACCCCATTTTTAATTGGATTAGTTGGAGTTTTGGAGACTAGTTTCTTGAGTTCTTTGTAAATTTTGAAGATCAGCCCTCTGTCAGATGTGGGGTTGGTGAAGATATTTTCCCACTCTGTAGAATGCCATTTTTGTCTTGATGACTGTGTCCTTTGCCTTAGAGAATCTTCTCAGTTTCAGGAGGTCCCATTTATTCATTGTCAATCTCAGTGTCTGTGTTACTGGTGTTATGTTCAATAAGTGGTCTCTTGTACCAATTCATTCTAGGGTACTTCTCACTTTCTCTTCTAAGAGGTTCGGTGTGGCTGTATCTATGTTGAGGTCTTTGATTCATTTGGAATGACGTTTTGTCCATGGCAATAGACATGGATCTATCGGCAGTCTCCTACATGCCAGCATTCAGTTATGCCACCACCATTTGTTGAAGATACTTTCTTTTTTCCATTGTAAAATTTTATCTCCTTTGTCAAAAATTAGGTGTTGGTAAATATTGCCATTTTTACTATGTTGATCCTACGTATCCAAGAGCATGGGAGATCTTTCCATTTTCCGGTATCTTCTAAAATTTCTTTTTTTAAAAACTCAAAGTTCTTGCTATACAGATCTTTCATTTGTTTGGTTAGGGTTACCCCAAGATATTTTATGTTATTTATGGCTATTGTGAAGGGTGATGTTTGTTACGATAAATCTTTCCATCAAACGCTGCTGAGCCCCACCGCCACATGTGAGCTTTATGCTAGCCGCCTGCCCGAATTAGGCCCAAATAAATACACAGAAACTTGTATTAGTTTCAAAGCTGCTTGGCCAATGACTAGGATTCCTCATCTGTTAGCTCAGTCTCAATTATCATAAATTTATATATTTTATAAGACTTATCTTATCAGATGCCTTATTGGCGTCCCTCCTTGCCGGTGTCTCACATCCTGCCGCTGGAGGAGGCAAACGGGAAAAAGGGACCCTTCCTGTTTCTCCTTCGCTTAAATATGAGTCTCCTTGCTATGTCACTTCCTGCCTGGATCAGCACTTCTCAACTACATTTCCCAGAATCCTCTTTGACTCATAGTTCCATCTAACTTGCTGTCTCATTGGCCAAACAGTATTTTATTTAACAATCAATAAGATAAACATACACAGTAGTACATTCCCCATCAGATGTTTCTCTGATTTATTTCCTCCATTTCTTTAAAGGATTTTCTCAGTTCCTCTTTTAGAGTCTCTATTATCTTCATGAAGTTTTTTTTAAGGTTGTTCTCTTCTGCTTCATCTGTCTTGGGATGTTCAGTTCTTGCTGGTGTAGAGTCCCTAGACTCTGCTGGTGTTATATTGTTTTT